>NW_008664241.1:4834-26670 GCF_000695815.1 Acanthisitta chloris | reverse complement strand
AAAACTTGCTTAGGAGTCTATGAACTGATACTCCAGCACTGACAGAATGTCCCAGTAGCACAGGATGTTTTTTCCAGTGTGGCTGTGCCTGAATTTACTCACTTTTGAATAGATAAGATAAATAGAACAGATAAAGCTTGCCATCTAGAGGAACTGTACAGAAATCCACTTTTCTTTCTGCTGAATCTGTTCTTGTGTGACAGTGAGCAGGCCAACAAAAGTAAGCTACCCATGGCAGTATTGATCATAATTAGCCAGCTACCAAAGAGATTGAAACAAGATGACAGGGACACCTGCCTTCAACTTGTTGTTTTTGCCATTCAACTTCTCCCTCCTTTTGCATCCAGCAGAAAGACCCCTGCTCCATCTTGCTCCCACAACTACTCAATGGTGATATCTGCTTCCTATCCCTTCCTGTGCAATAATGAGAAAGGACAGCAGAGGAGTGAATCTTTGTACTGATGTTTTGGTGAGGTGGAGTCTGGAGAATAGGCAAGATGCACCCCCTTGAAGTGCTGGCAAATGTGAATTATCCCATGGTCCAGTGGAGTCCTGGACAGGTGGCATAAGCAGCTCTGCTTTTGCAGAGCTTGCCACTGCCAATACTGACACACAATATGAAAGCTTTGGCCTCAATTGCTCATCTGCTTCAAGGGACTGAAATATCAACCTCTCCCTTTTCCAGAACATCATCCTCTGCCCACCATGGAGAAGGTCACAGGACAGAACAGGATGCAGGCCATAAGGTATTGGAGCTGCCTGAAAAACACAGTTGATAAAGCAAGGGTAAGATGGTACAGCTGTGGCCTGGTAAAATCTCAGAGGCACATTGCAGCCCCTGGGTAGGAGCTGCCTCTCAGTGGGAGTCACAGAGCAGCCACATATGACTCGCTTGGTAAAGCTGATGGGATTTCCAACCCTGCAGCAGTGCAGTGTGGGATGGAGTGGAAAGAAGATGACCATGGTGGCCAGGCATGAATGCACCCAGGCAGCAAGGCCAAGGAAAATCAGATCCCCTGCTCTTGAGGTGAAAGCAAGCTGCTCTCACTGTATGCAATCCAGTTGAGACTGCTGTGCCACTCACCCTCACCAAACATGCAAAACGACTCCCAGCTACTTTCTCTTGCATAAGAGTGTGTTACATAAGCACTAGCAAGGAGCACGGCAGTGCAATTACTTGTCTAGGTGCAGTGCTGGGCACAGGGTCATTGACACTGTTAAATTGCCTCAATTTCAGACCTTGGCTTCTGCCTTGAGCATGTATGCTTCAAAGAGATTATGAGAAGAGTGAGTACCACTCTCATTTCACTGAATGGAAAGTAATATCTCCTCCCAGCTCCAGGCATAATAAGGTAAAACAGTAAACAGAGCTTCATGTTAATTTCGATTACATTTTGTAGGGAGAACTTTGTATAATTAAGTAAATGGCCTTGTCCTGCTTCTTTTGAAATCAAAATAAATTCTGCCATTTACAGAAATATAAAAATAGAAAAATGTTCATTGTGCTTTTGCCTTTTCAAGTGTCACATTGATATCAGGAGAGTCACATCTTGACAGAATTCAGTGAGATGCTGCCAACTTACACCACCAGGACGAATGCAACTGATCGTGAGCTGTCATCCCTCAGGCTAATTACGAACTTGTCAGTTCAAGGATTCTTCTGAGTTCACTTTTAGGGATCAGTGTGGTTAATCCTCCAAACTGTAATTTTTAGCCTTGTGATGGCACAGCTTAGTACCTGTGTTTAACTTCTGAATTACCACTCCTTTGGACCAGGAAACTGACGACAATTAGATGAGTTGTCCCCCGTTCAGTGCTGGCCTGATAGGTACCCACCCTGCTGTACCCTATTGTTTAATCATACCTCACTCCTCTTAATGAGACTCATTTATCTTTCTTTCAAGTTTCATACAATTTCCTGCTTTGCTGACTTTTGTGATGAAAGAAAGAGAAACACTGTTAATTGATCCCCTTCAGGTGACATTATCTCTTGCAAGAGCATCAATCAGTGATGGTAAACACCTGCCTGACAAAAATTTTCCTTTTCATATTCCACTTTGGAAATTTGAGAATAGCTAAAGCTCTGCTGATAAAGGATGAGCAATACACAACCTTCATCTGAGAAATTACAAGCACAGGGAACATGCTAATAGAAATCTCTCAGATGTCTGGTGGCTTGGTCGCGATTATAAGATCTAGTTGACCAGACTAACAAAACCTTTTCATCAAGAGCTGCCCTTTGCACATTAACCTACATGCACATAAGCCTGTGAACACAGTGCCTGTAATAGCCTGTGTGCGTGGCTGTTTCAGACTGTGTCAGTCCAGGGACAACAAGAGCTTCCAAGTTCAGCTGTTTATTGAAAAATCAAGAAAGGAGAAATCACCTTGGTCCCTGGCCCAGATCGGTTACTTGGCAGACAAAAACACAGGGAGAAAAGCAGTGGAACTGACTGACTGTGGTACCCAGGCTTGTGCAGAAGCAGACTGAGCACTTTGGTTCCTAATCAAAGTAGTTATTGCTGCTTTCTGGGCCAGCTGGAGAATGATCCTGACTATCACAGATAGAGCTGTATGTTTTAAAGAGCAATTGTCCCTAGGTTCGAGCCTTGAGGGCACATCAAAACAAGAAAAGTTGACTGACCTACTAGCAACCTCTGCCTGGTTATAAAAGACTTGACTGCAAGGATTTTCAGTTTCAGAAACCTCAGCTGCTATGCTAGCCATATTAGCCCATCCCTTGTAATACAATAGAAAAAAAAAGTTGGAAATTATTTTGAGCTTTGCAGTCTCAGCAGACAATGAATTTTGGCTCTGACAACTTCTTCCGAATAAAATAATCCTACTGATTCTAGTTCTTCATCACCTTGGAATTCATGTAGGTTATTCATCACCTGAGCATGGGGATTTCAAAATGATACTTGAGGGAGGATTCTCTGCTCCCATGTGATTATGGTTTTTATCCATGGGTTGCACGGGGACAAATAAACATGCCAGGTGCCAGGGAGAGAAAAATGAGGCTGCTCAGTGGTTCAGCCCTTATTTCATTCCTGTGATTGCCTGAAAATCTCATTGACCTTTTCTGCCTGATTCATGCTTTTTGCATTGTACATGCTAAAGAGAGAAGCACAGAGATACAGTTGAGAACAGCTGTCAACTTCCCTTTGCCTGCTGGCAGTGAAACAGCTGATTAACTGCTTTTGGATGCAGTTAATTTAGTAAATTAGGAAGTGCTACATCTTTGTCTAAAGTTTCAGAAGTACTTGGGCTGCATGGATATTTGATTGTTGGACTGTTCAATCAACCCAAATTTTATTGAGTGTTCAGCTCAGACTTCCAGAAAATCAAATTTGTTAAGTATCCGAAACGAGGCATACAAAAATGGAACAGCTTCAGTCACACAGCAGCTTTCTGAATATTGTGGAGATCCATTTAGAACATACTGAGAGAAGCAAATATGATTACTGCCAACCTTCTAGAGAAAATGTGAGTTTACCCAGCAAAGATGAGTGTATTTCTGATACTGACTTCACTCAGACCAAGACTTCAATCATGTTCCAGCTTTGCCAAGAATGTACTAAACATGCTCCCCACCCCCAAAAATAAACTCCCCATAATTTCCCTAGATCGAGTCGAAAAGGGAATCAGCCAGTACGTCAATGGTAGTAGACTTACACTGTGAATGCAGTGTAAGGTTTCATTTAAAACTAAATTCAGAGGCAGTCTTTGAGGAGAAAATGTAGATGTATCACAGCCAAGTCTCTAAACTGATAGTAATGTAACTTTAAGCCTAGCTTGCCAGGGACTTTGTATCTGCATGTACTGCATGACCCTTCTCACTCATTCACTGAAGGAACAGATGGAGAATGCTGTTCAGCCATGTAGCTCAGGGTGTGATTTGATGGGTTTTCTGGTTTACATCCTCCAGAATTCAGCAAAGGATGTTTGAAGTCACTCATACTTCTCACTGGAGAGGAAGGCTTGAGGGTTGCAGAACATGATGTATGAGGAGAAACTGAGGAAGCGAGTCTCTTCAGCTTGAAGAAGAGAAAGTGAAGGGCAGGGTGTACAACTACCTATAGGTTGGGGGTATAGAGAAGACCAGAGTCTTCACAAAGGTGCACAGTGAAAGGATAAGAGGCAACAGTCAGAAGCTGAATTTCTGAGTAGTTCTAAAGAAAGATTTATTCACCAGGGAGTAAAAAAATCACAGGGAGAGGTTGTGCCAAAATGTTGTTGGAGATACCCAAATCTCAGTTGGATACAGCCCTGAGAGACCTGATCTAGCCCTGAAGCTTGGAGCAGTGTTCTAGACTAGAGGACTTTCAGAAGTCCCTCAAACACAGCTACTTTGACAGGGATGTCTTGATACCAAGAGGCTAATCAGAAATTAAGGAATGGTAATAGCACTGGAACCAAAATTTTACATGAATGAATTCAAGTAAAGACCATCATACTAATTTCTTTAATTTTACTAAGTTGCTATTGCATTGCAGCATAATTTTTGGCTGATTTGGTGAGAAAACAACTCATTTATTATGGAAAAGGAATCAGAGTGAAATCCACATCTTTGTAATCTCATGGCATTTTCATGCAGCTTTATATTTAGACTGAAATGAGAAATAACTGAAAGCTGGAGGGGAGAGCTTACTTTTAAGGCAGCATTTCCCAATTTTCAAGTCCATTCATGAATCTCTAGCTGCATTTCCAGCTGTATTACTGGGCTCATAGCTCCTATTGCCCTGAGGGCACTAGGGAGTCACAGTCTCTTGTTCTACTGACAGCCTCTTAAGAGGTTTCATCTCCTCTGCCCTTCATGATCACACAACCTCTTTCTGTCAGCTGCAGTTATTTCTTCCACAGAAAATCCAGGTTAAGAAAGGCTGAGTGTATATCAAAATAATGCCAGCATCAAGACGTCAAAAATGATGTTTCTGAACTAGTAAGACTCGCTATGGCTGGAAAGCTTTTCAGGTTTTCATTGCAGGATTAAGATCAGAAGTTTCCTCTTTCTGAGAAGTGTCCCCCTTTGTGAGACCTCTCCTTACGTTTTTAAGGTTTACTTTGTCATATAACTACTTTGATTAGTAGCTTTATCACCATGCCCATTTGCAGGGAAATTCCGTGCAGGGAAGCAAGCAGCAGACTCAGTGTGAGTGATACAGCAAGCTCCAACTTTATTGTTAGCTCGGTTCTTCTTTTATACAGTGCATGAATAACTATGCTTATTGTTCTCTTTACCATTACATAACCATTACCTAAACCCTAAAAGTTACATTTGTATACTTTCTCAGCTTGCAGGACAACTATGCCTATTATTCACTTTAGCATTACCTAAGCTCTAAAGGTTACATTTATATACTATTTCTGCTTGCAGATGCAGCTGTGAAGAAGTCTCCTTTATTCTCTGGAGAATCCTTCTTTGTTTTCCCGGATAGTTCATCCTTGGGCTTGCAACATTGCTGAGTTTTCCCAGATAGCTTGTCCTTCGGCTGCAACATTATGCTGAGAAAATAAATTCTAATGCTGAGAAGCTAAATTCCTAGGCCTACTTCTTAGTTATATGCTCAAAGCTCCCATAGACCTTTGCTCGACTCTTGCTCGCACAACGCTCTCTGGGAGCTGTGCCCCTGTTCCCTTAGCCATTCTTCAACACCCATATCCAGCATGAGTCTCTTTGTCAAGAATGAGCTAATAACATTATTTCAGTGACTTCTATGCATGATCTGGCAGTTAAGGGGCTGTAATAACAAGAATTGGTAGGACGAACTATGGTTTGGACATTTGTAAACCAAGAAATTGCTTTTATTTATATTAAAGCATTCTAGAAGGCTTAGATAATTTTATTTAGCTCCATTATTCACTTTGATATTTATTTTCATATTCATGAGCTAATAACATTATTTCAGTGACTTCTATGCATGATCTGGCAGTTAAGGGGCTGTAATAACAAGAATTGGTAGGACGAACTATGGTTTGGACATTTGTAAACCAAGAAATTGCTTTTATTTATATTAAAGCATTCTAGAAGGCTTAGATAATTTTATTTAGCTCCATTATTCACTTTGATATTTATTTTCATATTCTTTTTAAATGGAGACTTTGTTTTTTTTTAGAGGATGTTGCTGAGAGTAAAAGTATTCCATTTTAATTAAAAAGAAAATAAATCCATCCTTTCACTGTGTTCTGGCACTTGCTACCTGATACCACCTTACCTCTCAATCTCCTAGCTATTTCTTCTGACATAAAGCTTATTACCAGGGACTTCAGAAAACTGACAACAAGAATACATACTTCTGTATGTATATTTATTTCATATAAGTGCATATAAATACGCTAATTGCAATACCTGACAATCTCATTTAGCTCATAGATGGCTTCTTAGACAGATGTTTGCTGGTTTGTATTGTCTTTTTCTAAGTATCTTTCAACTTAGAAAAAAGGGCTGGTAGGAACCCACTTGCATTTCTCACAATGTGTGTCCCTGATCCACACAGCTCTCAATCTTGCTTGACTGATTTAACCAATTGATTCAGATTACCCACTCAATGAAATGTCAGATTCTCCCTTCCTCAACATATTCTTCAGTTTGCACATAAATAGCTCCAAATTACCATGCAGTGCCAGGGGGAAAGGCAAGTGAGATTGAATGAATACCAAGTGACTCCATGATGCCAGTACGAGTCATAAAATAGCATAAGAACTTGACAAAGTCCTTCCCTCAGACAAAACCATGCATACCTATCTAATGAAATGTCCTCTGAGCTTGGCAAGTTAAATTAGCAAAATCTGCTGGCTTTTAATTGTTCTAAGAGTCTCTGGCCACAATATACAACTACCATGCTATAACAAAGGCCAGAAGTGGCAGCTTTCAAGGTCTCCCTGGGACACATACTGTGTGCCCAGGTCCTGTAGCTTAGGCCTTCTTTTCTACTGACCAGACATTACTGAGAAACACTGTAGCTTTTATCAAAGTACTGGCTGACAGATAAAGCAACTCAGACAAGAACCTTTTCTTTTCAAGTGTATTAAATCATGACATCAAGCTTTGGATAGCAAGTCAAACACAGAAATCTTGCATTCTTATAATCATAGACTCATTTAAGTTGAAAAGACCCTTAAGATCACTGAGTACAACTGTTAACCCACTTCACTTCACCACTGACATGTCCTCAGCTCCACATCTACATGTTTCTTAAATACCTCCAGGTCTGGTGACTCAACCACCTTCCTGGGCTGCTTATTACAATTACAACCCTTTCCTCAAAGAAATTTTTCTTAATATCCAGTATAAACCTCCTATGGCACAACTTGAGACTATTTCCTCTTTTTCCTTAAAGCAGAATAAAGACAAATGTTCGACATAAGACGAATTTAATATCATTTCAGTATTAAAGGGTTTGCTGGAAGAAACTTTTTGAATATGAGGTAAATACAAAGACTCTAGGAAACAAATAAAAGCATTTGGCTAAACCAGTGAAATTACAAATACCTAATTCATGACTCACTGTGAATTACATCCATGAATGATGGATACCTTAGAGGCTCTTCCCCATTCAGCAGTGCAGGGTCTTCCGTAGTCTTCTAGTTTTCTGCTGCTTCTGGAAATAACTCACAAACTTTTCGACAGCTCTATCTGATTCATCTCTCCTAAGTACCAGGAAACAACAGACTTGATATTAGATCATTGCTGGCTTTTCAAACACGGCCTCATGGAAAATATAGTCCTTCCAGACCTCAAAAACTGATTTCACTTTTGGACTGAGGAATCATCTCTGCATTAACAATCCTGGCCAGAGTACTTTAATCCAGATTGGACAGATTGGACACTTACCTCAGAAAACCAGCAAAAATGTATGAGAGGGGCTCAAATATGGAATATACTAGTTATCTAGGAGAAGCTGATGCTGAGGTCCAGGTATGAAGTACATTGACAAGTTTTAGTTTCAAGTTTGGATTAGATTGGCTCACAGAAGAAACTGGGTTTAACACAGAAATGCATCTAATTACAGGCTATGCATAAGCCATGCAAGGCAAGAGTCTCTTCATTTGAGATCAATGTAATTTCAAGTTTGCCATAAAACTACTGTACTACATCAAATTTCCTGATTTCTCACATTTTGTCTTACTTGGTGGGTATTTAAGAAACTCCTCGGCAATTTTGTATAGCAAATGCTATGACATGCATTTTTTGTTTGCTTGTCCCCTCTCCCCATTCTGCCTTTGCAGTTGTCTGTTCCCCAATAGCACAGTTCCTGAATACCACCCTTTCAGGAAGACTTCACAGTGCCAGCAGGAAAATGACTAACTTGTTTGTAACACATATTCCTGGGATTATTAGAGAGGTTTCTGATGCACCTCTGTACATGGCAGTGATGCTCAAGGATGGCCCGTGTCAAACCTCCCTAACATCACTCCCTGTCTGTAATCCTGAGTCACTTCACTCCTTATGCAGGGCACCTGCCTATTTTCTTTTCCACTGGAAAGGCCCCACAACCACCACCACTCTGAGTAAACAGCAAAGCAAGTGAGCTGCCACAAAAGAGAGAGAAGAGAGCCCTCTTAAATGGCACTTTGCTTAAGAGGCACGTCTCTGTTGATGACTTGCTATGAATTCTCTTGAATCTGATTTATGAGCCTGATAATACCTGCACCCTTTGTTTCATGAAAAAAACCTTGACTGTATGAGATGCCACTTTTCTTTCTCTCCCACATTTTTTTCCTGTTTGATTTGGCCTTTCCCCTGGTCAGAAACGTGGATTCATTTCAATTTCAGCTTTTGAGTACTCAAACTCATTTTCCCCCTAATGGCCTAATCCAGAACTCACTTGGGGTGTTCCTCTCTATTCTTGCTGAAGTTCTACCTTGTACTTAAAAGCTGGTGGCTGGAATGAGACAAGCCTCTGTAACTGTCTCACAATGCTCATTGAACAGGAGCACTCTGCCTTCTTCCTTCTCTGGGGGCTGTGCCTATTTTTCTCCAAGTAGTTGCCTCATGGCAGCTGCATAATCAGACAGATGGGGATGTGCCCACACCTTTCACCTCCACAGGAATGATCTACCTGTAAGGCTACAGAGTCATGATCCTCTTCCCCTCCCACCCCCAGTGAACCAAAAAATGCAAGAATGAGTCGGTTGACGTCACATGTGGATACTGCCTCACTGTGCTCATGTCCATCTCTTGCTGGCCGAGTGAATTACAGATCATTTCCATGTAAACCTCATGAGAAGGGAGGGACAAGCCTTCCCTGTAATTCCTATGCACACCCACTCCTGTTTAATCCTCAGTCTTGCCTACTGACTGATGGGTTAGGCAGTGGAGAAAAAGTGCTGGATCCCTCCAGGCAAAGGAGAGGGAAATAAACCTCTTCTCTGACACCTTTGGTGAGAGCTCAAACCTCTGGATAACAGAGGTGGCTCCAAGAGGACTGATTAGACATATTTTGAAGGAAACCAGTGCTTATTGGTGTATTTTGTGCAGGGCCTGAGCTGATTGGCATGCTAACCTGACAGGCAGAGGCTGTCGGTGCAATAGCTGGGGGAACACCTCACCTCTGAATCCCAGCAGCAATGAGACATCCCTTCAGTCCTGAGACACAGACTCGCCCTGTGAGCCTGACAATGCCTCCAAGCAGAACTTAGCATCTCATGAGCTTAAAGGTCAGGAGTGCAATCACCACCAGTAGATGCATCAAGAACAATATATATTTTATTAGTTTCATTCCCAAGAAAGTCAAACACCAGATTGAAGAAATGCATAGCATAATCTCTACAATTTATGAAGAATAATCACACTTTTTATTCAGTGCTTCATTTTGATTCGAGTATCATTTTGACAGAAGGATGATCTAAAATTTTGGCCATACTTTGAAGGAAGCCATTGAAAGTATATAAACCATAAATTGTATCTGAAATATCTTAGTCATGTCAGAGAAAACACCTCGGAGGCTTCTCCTAAAAATGCTGATTTCTGTTTTGTGATTTCAGCCTCCTGGCTATTATTAGAGCTTGTAATAATCACCATTTTTGCCTTGAAATTTGAGAAGGAGCTAAGTCCCACAGAAAAGGAATGTGTCTGAATAATTCATTGCAAGGAAATGTGGATTTGGTTTTCAAATATATAGAAGACTTTCTACATACAGGACTCTGGAAATATTTTATTAAGTACATACATTATCCATATAAGGCAAACATATGTCTGCAATTAGTCCAAAGATTTATTTTTGCAGCAATGGGAGTATTTAGATGAAAGAGCCTGCATTCATATGCAATGTTCTTTTTTTCTGTATACTTGGAAGGTTAAGAAATAAACCCTTATAGAACATATAATCTTTCTATACAGTGTTTCAAAGTGTTTATGCCCTTTTTGTTCCTGCAGTACCTGGGGTTGCAGCATGCTAAATTTCTTCCTTCTTTGATTTTTATTTTCCACATTATGGAAGGGATGTTCTTTCTACAAACTTACAGTATATGTAATTTAAAAGTGATTGTTCCTACTTCAAGATTTTCCACGGAGTTTTGGCACTGAGAAGAATTTTTCTTAATTGATGGAAAGATGTGTCAATACTGGCGGGAACACTCCACTTACTAGAAGGGAAATATTATCCTTTGTTGACATGAACGATTCCTTATGTATCTTCCATCAATCTGAATCATTGTGACATTTCCTATCACTGTACCACAAGGATGTTCCTTCTGGGAAATGCAGAGACTATACTAATGAGTATGTTCATATACCAGAGAAAATCTTTCTTTCCCCTCCATAAATGGCAAAATTATTCTTGATCTAATATTACTAAGCCACAGCAGAGAGAATGTGTAATTGCCTGTAAATAATAGGTCAAAATGACCAAGCATGACATTTTTAAAGTTCAAATCCTCTCATCCGTAGTGATCATACATTGCATTACAGCTATTCACAAACAGTATTTGTCAAGCCACTATGTACCAAAGTGACTTATTTTGTAGTAAATCGAATAACAAGTGAAACAGAGCTTGTTGAGGTTTGCTTTCAATTTCCTTTCCTAACTTCTGCACCATTTTAAACAAATGACATAGTGAGGAGGTGAAGAGGACACAGCAAAGCACCAGAGATCACCTGAAGGTCAGCATACAACAGGTCTCTCCATATTAAATCTGCCAGAGCTGCTTTCTACCCAACAAAACAATGCTCTGCATAACAGAATGGTGAAGTGTGAAACAGTTAAGAGATTCAGATCCCAGGAAACCGCTTTTCACGGTTCTAAAAAGCCTGCTCATTACAACTTCAGATAATCGACTATTAGACAGATAAAATCCCTGCTTTTCAAAGCAGACATCAAGGAGCAGACCTTGGGCTCTGAAGTGGAGGGTACAACTCTCAAAACTGATTCTCAGTTTACATACATATGAAACACCTCTCTCTTTCCATGTATTTTATGGCAGATTGTAAGAAACAGATAATGTCTCTTCTCATTTCCATTACAAAGTTCTGCTGAGAGACTGTTCCAGTTGAAGTGAGTAAAACCAGTTCTTCAAAAGAAAAAAAAGAAAGAAGAAACCATTATATTAAAAAAAAAAAAGAGAAAAAAAAAAAGAAAGACCATCTTTGAATTCTGATTTGTGCAGTGGGAAATGAGCTTCCCTTTTCCCATTGTAAGCTGCTCTGTGGTAGTCGTTGCTACCCTTTCAGAATGACTGTTTGACCAGCTCTTTCACAAAGCCACCAGGCTCCCTCCAGGGATATGCTCAAACAACTCAAGGATTGCTTCAGCCAGAAGCACTTTCACACAGCTGCAGCCAAAACTGCCCCAAGGAAGATCTAAATCATATTGGATGAGAGTTCTGATGGTGCTTTTAATGGGGTCAAAATTTCACTTCCCAAATGGCAATAGAGCAGCCAAGCTAGGAAGATTTCTTCTTCCAGAAAGACTTCCTGGAAGCATGAAATTGCCCCACGGCTGGCAGGACACATGTTGGGGGTCATAAAACACCTGGCCTTAATGTATTCAGTCTTGCATTACATTGACTTTTCAAGTGTTTTTTGGTTTGTTTGGGGTTTTTGAGGTTTTTGTTTTGTTTTGTTTTTGCTTTGTGGCTTCCTGTATTTATTTACCTTTTTAAAAAGAAATTTTTACAATAATCAATATTTCAGACTAAGTCTTAGGTTTCAGACATTTTATCTCAGAAATTAGAAACTATGAGTCTTATTTAGTAGCCTTCAAAAGCCTTCAAAGAAGGGCATTATCAAATGAACAAAGAGTAAGAAAAATAGAATGTCTGTTCGTGATGGAGAAGCATCCAAACTTTCAAGAATTCCCTTATGTGGCCAATAGACCCTGCTAAGGATATACAAAGCTTGTACAGAAAAATGACTATATTAGCTGAACACTCTCTAATTAAAGTTGATGTGTCAACATCCACAAATATGCAAGGAAACAAGAGTGTGGGAATTGTAGAATCATAGAAACATGGAATGGTTTGGGCTGGAAGGGACCTTAAAGACCATTTAGCTCCAATCCTCCTTCCATGGGCAGGGACACCATCACATAAAAAAATCCCAGGGAAGCCACGACAGAAATCAGATGGAAAAATAACAAATGGGAATGAAAAAAAGAAGTTGAGAACAAATGGATGAAATTCCTCGACAGGGAATGTGTTTTGCAAGTGATATCCTGAATCTTCATAGATCTTTGTGCCTTGTTGGCATCCTCATGCACCACTTCCAAAAGGGGAGACACAGATTTCCCAATAATTCCCTCTTTTCTGGTGCTTTCAGGCTGTCTACACACCACCTCCGGTTTCATTGTTGGAAAGCTGAATGCACTGCTACTCTTATGCCACTCTCCCACTGTTCCCACCCACATCGTTTCTAAAATATATCTTGCATCCTCTCTCCTAATTGTGGTTTTAACAAAGCAGCATAAGGAAGTAGCGTATTGTTGTGTTTACTTTCATCCACTGAGATGTGGCTTTCTGACAACGAAGTTGAGCTTGTTTTGGGACTCATCCACCAGTAAAACTTGATCAAACCTGTTGCATCCTGAAGCAATTGAGCAAAATAGACTTATGGCTGCTGCAACCTAATCACAAGCAAAAACATGTAGGTGAGCTGTAATTACCAAGAATTCTGCCATCTGATAAATTTTACAGCGAATAGAAAACTAAAACATTTAAACCAGAAGCAAATGAATGGAATCTCTATTTTTTTTTTTTCTCCTGAGTAACTTTTCCCTTGAGTTGCTTAAAAATTTCATCTCCACCAGAGAATCTATCCTGAACATTTTTCTTCACTGGTTGTTGGAGGCTGAATTTCTGTATTCTCCTTCTGCACTGGAAGTACTTGAGACCCAACTGATAAAATAGCTGAAAAGGATGAGCTCAAGGGCTGGTTCATCAGGTATATGCCAAAGTTTGTCTGAAAAAAAGCAAAATTGAGATGCAAGGCATGATAAATTAATCAGAACTATAGCGGATCTCACAACCCAGATATGTTTAGAAGAACAATATTGCTTTAAGAATAAAGAGGTATGTACTATGTCCATGTAATTAAGAACATTCTTAACTCATGAACTATAATATACTGGTAAACAAAAGCTAAGCCCTTGCTATTCAAGAATACCTTAAGTAAGTAGATAAATAACATTTCATCATGAGCTCCATAGTATCATATATGTAATTTACACTCCCTCTTAGTTTCATTAGTTAATGACTGTTGCGGCTTCTTGACAAACACTGTTAGTGCATTATCACAAACAAAGCCTACACAGTGTGAGAACACATGTATGTTCCATCAGCAAGGAAAAGTCTTGCATCTTCTACCATGAATTATTCACTTTGTTAACAGAACTTTATTCTGTCTAGCCTTTGTGCGTTTCCCTTTGTTTGTTTTTATGAATATTTTAGTGTTTTACAGAAAATATTCCAAAAGTTTGTTTTATTAGGACTGTTATCTGACATTATCTGTGAATCCATCCTACATAAATATTAGAAACACTTAGACATGTGTCTTTGTGACACTGAGTAATAAAGAAAAGAACGGAATAACCACTTCATCCATCGATCATACACCACACAGACCTCACAGACACCAAAAACCTGATCTGAGTGTCTGCACTTTTGTGTGTGGTCGTAATCTTAAACAGTTGAATGTTACAGTTGCAGCTGTGAACAGCTTGGTGTGATCTGGAAATGTCACAGGAACAGACTGGTGTGGTTTTGTGGTTTTGTTTTCCCACAGCAGAGAATTTAGAAATATGTAAGAAAAAGACTGTCATGTCATAATATTTTCCAAAGGATTAGATAATAGCTAATTGGAAAAATGACATAAAGTAAGAAATAAAGGAATACTGAATATCATGTTAAATTTATAACTGATTTTTAGACTTCAGAATGTTTTTGCACTTCAAACTGAGGGCCATGGAAATCCAATCTAAATGTTATTGTCTTTTTTTACAGGTTTCAATAAAAAGTATTTAGTTTGGGCAGACTACAGCCAAAATGTGCAAGTCATTCTAGTGTGTAAAGTAAATAAATAAGCAAATGAAATTACTTAAAAACAAAACTCTATTAGCCTTCTCCATTTCCTGATTACATTTACTGCCATTGTTTGGATCAATGATCCTGAAATTGAGGGAATTACATTTAGAGCAGCTTTAGAAAAAAATACCAGGTAAAAGGAATTGCAATAAATTTTAAAAATAGTGTTAGGTGAATTTAAGAGAGCATATTTGACAAACTAAACATGAAGGCACCATGTTTTCTCCTGGTCTTGCACTATATAATTAAATAAAGAGAGCAATGAGGTAACATGGGACAACTTTTAGCCTCTGAAGAATTAGGAAGAGGTAAGACTGAGACCTACTCCTGAATAAGAGATAAGCTGTAAAGAGGAGATCTAGCCAAACGTGGCATCAGCCTCTGAATTTGGGTCTTTGTGTTTAATTTCCAGTCCCAAACATCAAAAAGAAAACCAGTCCCCAAGGTGAGGGTTTTTTTGGCTCATCTTCTTTATCTCACTGGCATTTCACATGTATGGGATATGAGCTGGACCAATCAGGCCTATCCTATTATTGACAGGTTTTGGATAGTAGTGACCATAATGGCACCAACGCTTGGTCGACACAGTGTATATCCTTATGATCAGTGTTCTAGTATTTAATGCTGAGGAACAACTGCAGCACAGTAAGTTCCCAACTCTCTAGCACAGTGACAGAGTTGGAGCAACCATGATGCTAAAATGGTAAGTTAGTAACTGTTTAATTTGAAATATTAAAGTACATAGTACTATTTTTCCATTGTTGCTTGTTGACAAACTGTGGTTTCTCTGTTGGCATTAGTGATGGTTTTTCAGCCTTGTGATTAATAACCTAGATTGTCTTCCTATACCCTAGTGCAAAAAATTATAGTTGTCATAATTTTGTTGTTTGAAAAAAATCAGGTAATCTATTAAAAAAACATTGTAAAATTAATCTTATTTCCTGCGACACCACATTTCACACAGGAAGGAATTTAATAATTCATCCCTGTCAATGAACTTATTTGATACATGAGAAGTTTTTACTTATATTTACTGTACTGTCATCTTGATTTATCTTAAAATGAGACTAAAACAAATCTGGGAAGATTGTTCACTGTGAACTTAATTTACCAATTTTTCTATTATTGTGAATCATTTAGCAAGATTTTTTTTCTTAATGCACTTTTAACCATTCAGAATTATTTAAGAAAAGGCAAGTGTGAATACATCTTGTGTTCAGGAGGTCTCAAACACTGTTCTAATACAGTCCTTAGTATTTTCTTACTCTGATTGGGCATCTAAAATCCCAGTATTTTTTCGGTGGGTGATGTTTAAGGAATTTTCAAGGTGATAGTATACACATTTTAGTACTAATGCCTGGTTGGAATTGCTAACCTCTTTCTTTTGTGAATGTTCCTAAGACCAAAATTCAGCTTGTGATTTCCAGAAGTGGATTTAACATCTTTTAAGTACATTTCCTATTTTTTCAATAATTACAAATAATTATGCAGCAAATGCTGACAATAACAATAACTTCCACCCCCCCAACCAAGCAACCACAAAAGCTGTGCATCCCATCACTTCAGCTTTCTTCCAAGAGAAAGATAAAATGCAGAAATCGGCCCTTCTCACATTTCACTGATGAAAAATGAGGCTTTCAGACACAGAGATTACCGCCTGTAGAGTTATTACAATGAACTGCATAATCTCTCCCTGCTGCTGCTACCTTTTCCTGACTTCAAGGGCATTTTATTCTGCATATAATCTCTGCAGAACACACCAAGAACTGGGCAGGGAGTGCTGGACTGTGAGCTCTGTGGCTTTATCTGCTCAGTATTCTAGTGGCAGTAGAGACTCTTCCCATCACTGTTAAGCTTCACAGGGACAAAAAATGTTAAGTTTCTTGAACAGCAAAAAGGCAGAACACTTCACTGCTGGGAAAAACAGAGAAAATGCTCTTATTCTTGCCAACAGTGAATCATATGATAGTCATCACACTCACTTAATGCTGTCATTCTTGCATGTTGTTTCAAGTACATTTACTGGATCAACAGCAATATGTTCTGCTCAGACATTCACTGATAGAGAAATACTCTGGGTGCACTATCATCTTTAGTAAGATAGAAACCTGAGGTGCTACATCTGACAAAAGCTGAGGTGAGATGCCTTCAAGCTACAGCTCCTAAACAATCAGTTAACACAGACTAGCACTTGGTAGGGAAATATCCTGCTAGAATGTGTAACCAGCCCATAAATGATACTGAATGCTAATACTTAGCTTTGGATGGATGAGTTCTGGATTTTGTGCCCACATGTAACTCTCAGCTGTGCCCAACAGGTAAATTTACCTGCTCAGGTCTGCTCATTCATTCACACAATAACATAACCTCCCTCTCATGTAAAGACTTGGGAGCTGCAATTATTAAAAGTGAATTATTATTTTTTAATGTAGGAAGGTTTTATTAGCTTTAGCTTTAGAAAAACTTATTGGTAAAACCTTACAAAATAGGAGAGTGGAAGGACTCACTTTCAACATGTTGATTTTTCATATTGGAAAAAAGGGAATTTTTAAGTTAGTATCAAAACCCCATATTGTTCTGTTGAAAATATTTGGACAGCAGAATGTTTTCTTAAGAACTGATTTTCCTCTGCTCTACCTTAAATAAATGCATTTTCCAGTTCAGCCACCACTGAGAAAAGACAACCATATTATTTCAGAGGTCTATCAATTACAACAATCACTGTTTGCAAAAGTTCCAGATATTTGAATGAGAAGCACTGCATAGTGTTAAGTCCTGCATTACTATGAAAATGATGATAAGGATGCATCACATAAGAGAAGTCATGTGCTATCCTTGCTAAGTTTAAGTAAGCAATCCATAGGCAGGGCAGCAGGAAAAGAAGCTCTCCCAAGGCACAATGAGATATATAAAGGAGGATCAACAGCCCCTGGGAAAAAACACAAGCTTTTTAGTGTATGAAGGCATGTGCAAACATAATGGATTTCCCTTGATGTAGTGCTATCCATACATTTAGACTGGGGCAGACTGCTAATGCAAGTCCCTTTGCTACCTTGACAGCAAGTCCCAGCTCATAGCACTGCAGCAAATCTACCCACAGGGCTTCCGCTATCATTAGTGCTAAACTGCCTCTGCAAAGCACCAAAGACAGGCAAGAATTCAATGTTCTCTATTTTCCATCCATGTGTGTTTTGCATCAGGTGGTGAGGCATGTGAAACAGCGTGTGGCTATTTTTATGCCATTTGCTTAATGTAGTTACCTAGTCTTTCATAGTCTCCTGCAGTAACAGAGAGCATTCTGTCACACAAGGAGAGCTCATTTTTCCTTTTCAGGCCAAAATTACAGAAGGAATCCTTAATGAGTGTTTCTTCAGAAACCAGAGCTCAGGTTCACTTTGTAGAGGTGTTTGCATTTTATTTCAAACAACATGATAAACGGTTTCATAAAAAGCAGCTAGTTAGGCTTCAGCACTGTGCTTTACACTTATCAGGAAACATGCAAATTGCCTGTGTGGCTAATTACAGTAGCTGGTTCTGACTTTCAGCTGCAATCCATCTTTGGAAAGCCCAGTCTTTCAAGTGGGAGCACCAGGTTCTAAGAGTCTCGGAGGGATGGAAGAAAACAGGACTTCAGAAATAAATACTGAACCACCTCTTATATTATTTAGCTCATTATTGAACTTCATTGGCAGTGCTGTTATTTGGGCTACCAATTTGATAAATTTCAATGTATTTTTCCAGGTTGGTGTTCTTGGAAAAAAAACAAAGCAAAATGGTAAATATTGACATCTGTCTCTCTTGTTAAGCCTTCAGGATTTGCTATGTGTTTCTATGTGCAGTATCTTTAATGTTCTGGCAATCAAACAAGTACAACAGCCTTTCAATAAAATGAGGAAATTAGCTTAAGTCTTATTTTGATGCATTAGTTATTTTGTAGTTCAAATCAGATTATTGACAGATGGGAGCAAACACTGCTAAATTCCTGCACTGAATCTGCATCTGATAAAAAAAGAAAATGAAGTCTATTAGATGACTCCTTAGCAGAAAAGCACATGCTAGAGACATGAGTCACGAAAGGATTAGCTCTGCAATTTAACACAGTCACATGAACTCGATGTTCTTTCTTTTTCCCCACTGTGAACTGTGAAAGGTTTGGATCGATGTCCTCTGTGAGGTCTGCTGAGCACACTGAAAACACTGTAGTCCTCAGGTGCTGCTCACTGATAACCAGCTGGTGACCACCATCCCACAGATGACTTTCATCAGGGATGGGCTCTGAGGTTTGCTCAGAACAGTTCAGGCAAAACTACCAGTTCAGACTATCTCTTTCAGCTGTCAGCTAACCCAGAGGATCTGGCCTTTTGCAGAGCAGGGCATGCCCACAAGATCCCATCTGCCAGCAGCGCTGAAGGCTGGCAAAAAATAAAAAAAGCTTAAGTCCTGGTTCTTTGCTGTGTGAATCTCTCTGTGCAGCTGAGGTGATAGCAGCTCCATGCTCTGCAGCCCCTTGCCACGCGTCTGTTATCTGCTGCCAGCTCCTTCTCAAGAGCCTGGATTGCTCTCTTTGCCTGAGTCCTGTTTGAACCAGTTACTTACCCCTAGAAGTGCTTGTATCAAGAAAATCTTTGCATTGCTGAGTTAATCAGAATGAAAGAGGTGCTCATCTTTGCCGCAGGAAACGTGCAGAAGATGCTTTGCCTCTCCTGAGAATCAGTTTCCTGGGTAAAGTTTTGTTGCCATTCTCTCCCTGAACACAGAGTGCTTTCTCACTCCAGAGGATTCAAGTCATAATCCAGTAAACCCCACGTGGGCAGAAGTCCTCTGCATACCACACCCCACGTGGCAGCTGGGCAGCATCCCTGCCCAGAGTGCCCAAATGTGCTGTGAAGTGTCCCAGATGTTCCAGCTGTGGCTCACCATTACCCAGGGAGGGCTCTTGCCCTTGGGATACCCACCACAGCCAGGAGCTCATCTCACGTGTCCTGTGGGGATCAGGATACCAGAGCCTGCTGTGCAGCCCCAAGTCACCCCAGGTCAGAGGGAAGCTGTGCCTAGGCAGCCTGTCCTGTGCCTCTCCCCAGCTCCCCCTGCACCAGGCGGCTGGATCCGAGAGGAGCCAGAGGAGCTACTCAGCAAGGACAACATTCAATGAAAATACAGCCCTTTGTTTGCTTAATGAGTCACTGAGACGAATCTTTTTCTTTTTTTTTTCCCCCAAACACAGCATGCATTATTTGTAACTTGTTTGTGCATTGTTTGGGTGAATAGTTTTCAACCTATTTGTTATTGCTTTGCCCTGGTGCTGTGCCCAGTCTCTGGTGTTCACTGGTACTGATGAGGCTCTCAAGTCCTGACTAGCTAACCAACTTTTACAGCAGAAGCTTAACGAACAGGAAGCAATGAATTCTGAGTAATGATTTTCAGCTAAATAAATACTTGCGAGGAGATTTGTGAAGCTTTTGGGAGGCTGAACTGTCTAGCCATTGTCTGAGTACACTCAATTCCAAGCAGCAATGCAACCTCAGGCAGCAGGACTCCAGATGAACAGCTGTATTTCACACTTATTCTTCAGCCACTTTTGTAATCAATGACTCTCCACTTTGGCTATATTCACATCTGCTCTGTTTTTCCTGCTAAGTAGTTTCTCAAAGTGAGAATAAACTTTAGTCTTACAAGCCAACTGTATCATTTCAAACACTTCCTGATTTTTCTGCAGATTTCTGTTCTTAAAAGACATCAGCTCGTGTTTTCAAGACCAAAATAAACACATTGTGAAGCAGCACATACTGAACAAAAGCAGTGGCACTTAAAAATGATGCATATTAATAGTCAATTTCTGAATAAAAAACTTGTTGAGCATTTTATGGAAATAAACTATGTCATATCTGGGTTGCAAGTGCAGAAAAAACAAATGGTAACAATTAGCATAGCAACTTAACTGTGAAGACTCTTTCAGCAGATATTTCACTATGCATGCAATAAAGTCACTACATCTTCTCATACAGCTATTTTAGGAGTACTGTACTGACCTTTTTTCCTCTGGCAGAAGACAGAGACTGCAGAATTTCTTTGTTTCGTTCCCCAGACTGTTGATCAATGCAGATTATTTGACATCTGCTACATGGACCTACAACCTGAAATTTTAGTTAAAAGAAGTTCATGGCTCTATATCAAAGCAGTACAACATTGAATGGTACAAGCCTCTGGCCATCATCATATCTTAAACACATACCATTTGCACACCTTTCCTGTGGTTTTTTATGCTTTCATTATGTAAAAGGTCAGGCCTGTTCACCTAATGTAGTAGGTACATTTTCAAAGGGTCTACTTGTGAAAGTCTCACTGAGTTTTTAATTCACGTTTTTTCTTTTTTTAAGGAAAACTTTCCCAGAGACAGAATTTGAGAAATACTAGATATTTGCATATTTGTATTTCCTTATGGCTTCACTTCATCTACGGGTTGGCAGGGCTTCTTGCCCAAAGGAGAAATGAATATAAAACTAAGCCAGTGCCTCAGGATTCAACCCAAGGAGGATTTTCTTGGGATTGCTCTACATTGTTTCAGTGCAGCTGAAATGCACAACATCTTTCCTATATGCTTGGCACTTGCAGATAATCAGAATGTAAAATATGAATTTTTAGCAGTTTACATAATTAGAAGTAATAATTAGACCCTCTATCATCTATTACGTATGATGTTAGCATCATATGTAATGGTCTCTGAAGTTAATTGTTGTTTGAAATGGGGTGTGTTTTAGGGGAAAAACCCAACCCTGCAACAGATTTATTCTTAAAGCATGAAAATGAAGAAGGTTGAGATACTGCAATTTCACTTAGCATTGCATCCCTGACTTATGCAAAGCTGTACCTCATAGAAACTAACTTTTACAGTATCCCAGTATACACATTCTACTTTCGTAAAATGTGTCATAAATTTCAAATAGGGCAAATAATTAAATCTTACACTGCAAACAATTTATATGCTGATCTGAAGTGATATTTCAGTGTTTTGAGGTACATCTAGAACTGCTTGTACAGCTCTTCAGAGTAATCATCAAAACTATACATCAGCTTTTTCAGAAAATTATTTTCCACAGATTAATTTTTTTATTAAAAGAGCAACAAGACAGAGAAGGAAATATTTTTCCCCTGCTTTGCTTTGTGTAACAGCTTCTTCTACCATTTTTCTGGCATCAGGGAGCATTAACATAATTTCTTCTGTTACTACATCAGTATCTGAATAAGGATCTGGAAATAAGAGACTGGAAAAAACAATGCAGGTTGCATAAGTCTTTCTATTTTTGGCTTGAATTCCTAAA
>NW_008664241.1:0-4816 GCF_000695815.1 Acanthisitta chloris | reverse complement strand
ATGCCTTTTCATTTTGCAGTTTTAGAGTAGCTTCTCAACAGGATCCTCAGCCGAGATCCCTAGTGTAACTCAAGCCTCGAACAAGGTATATGTCAAAGGTTTTGTCCTTTGTCTTCCTCATCTCCAACTTATAGGAATTTTTCCTCGATTTTCTGTAGCTCACATTACAGCTTACTGATCAAAGAATTTGTAAGAAGAGAGCTGATAAGTCATATTTTCCACTCTTGATTAAAAAATTTCTTACAGTATGCTAACCAGAAAATATAGGAGCAATGTTTATCACAGCTTCTAGGTTTGACCTTGGCACTTCTGTTACTCACACCTTAAGTATCATCTCTAAGAAAACAATTAATAAGCCACTTTCACATCCTGGGCAATGCATCTTCAAATACATATTTCATACC
Source organism: Acanthisitta chloris (assembly GCF_000695815.1). NCBI lineage: Eukaryota > Metazoa > Chordata > Aves > Passeriformes > Acanthisittidae > Acanthisitta > Acanthisitta chloris. The sequence goes on along the minus strand of NW_008664241.1, from coordinate 4,412 downwards.
TAAGGGCCAGACAAATTCAACAGAACATGTAATACATGTGTGCATCATTCCCTCAGGTTTCATGGACTTTTTGTTAGGAAGAATATTATTTTCTGAAAAGAATGTATTTGTCAACACAGTCTGACTCATCAGCATTTTCCTTACAGTACAAACCACATTGTGTTGTTTGTTAGATATGATATGAAGTACAACATACCAAAACCCCCTTACCAGGCCAGATAAATAAACCTTTCTTGAATGGAGATTAAGACAAGATTAATCTCAATAGAGGGCAATAGACCATGGGTGTTCACTTGTATTCATTTCCAGTCTTTTGGCAATCAGTTGCTTAATGTGCAGCAATTCAAGGTTACATTTGAACTACTATGCTTAACAGAAACCAGTATTCTCTCATGGCATGCTGGTTAATTATTTGCTGCAAACTCTGCCCCAAAGCAGTGATTATTATTCAGTTCAGTTGGACAGAGGTGAGAAATGCTATGCATTATGACATTAAAAAAAAATGGAGAAATATGTCAAAACCTCTCAATTATATACAAATATGTTTGCCACAGGTCACAGCACTTCTTTTTTTTACATACTTCATAAATGTCCTCTGCACAAACTGTGCTGCCCATGTTGCAATTAAAGCCTTGCAAAAATTGGTCTGTTTCCAGAGGTCAAAATACTTTGTGATAGACTGGGACAAGGACAAGAGGCAAAAGTTCACACCTGGAATTGCAGAGCACCTATTGAAATCTCAGTCCACTCTTCTTCTTCAAAGGACTCTGGTGCACTGATGACAATGTTGGCACGGAAACGTCGGATTAATTCCTCAATTTCCAATGGCTCTTCCAATCTGTCTCACAGAGTTGACAGAGAAAAAGAAAAAGTAAGGTCTATTAACTAGTTCTGCACTAGATGTTTGTGCTGTAAGAATCTAGTGGCTCGTATGATTAAGCAAATGCTTCTCCCCAATAACCTGGACCAAGTTTTATTACAAAGACTATGGAAATGGCACGAGTTATTTAGCTATAGTTTGCAATCTTTCAACTACATTATGTAACCCTCTAGGAGGTTTATTCAGAGGTGTAACCTGGAACTGTAGGTATGAAAGCATTTAGACAGGAGATTGTGAACAATGCATATCAGAAAATTCCTTATTAGCTATCACATGTAAGGCTAACGGTGACAAATGAGAAGATCTTTCAAATTAGTAGTCACTTGACTTGTTAAATGCTTGTAAATAATAGACAATTAGAAACTTATTCTACACATGCTGCAATGGCAAAAGGGACAAAGCCAGCAGTTGATGAAGGTGAAAAAGGCCAGTAGAATCATATTATGAGAGAATACATCCCTCATATTATTATTATTTGCCTTTGGGATGCAGCAGATTGCACCAAACGATAGGTGTTTTAAAAAAAATTAATCTCTGTGTGGTGATATCTCTCCCTCTTTACAAGCATTTCAACTGCCAGAGAGTAGATTTGTGTCAGTGCAGAGAACATATATGAGACAGACAGAGCAGCAGACTGCATACAAATATCAGAAATCTGGCTGCATCTTTGAATTGTCATTCTTCACTCTTCTTCTAGAGAACTTGACCAGCACCAGAACAAAAAGCCTTAAATTTTGCAAAAGAGTTCTCTTATTGTTAGTGGAGAAGAACATTTCTTTTTGCACTAGCTATTAAGGACATGAACAATTTTTGATACTACATCAGCTGTAGTCTGACAGCTTTAGGATATGACATCCTACAGCAGAAGTAGAAACCTGAGTAAGTAGTGGAGAAGTTTCTGTTGCCCCCTCAAAAAGTAATCTAAAAAGTAAGGACATACAGTTTAAGACACATTTTAATTAAAAAGAGGAAAAACATGAAAAATCAAAGCACAGGGAAAAATTCACATCAAGCAGTGTTGGCAGAAGAGGCCTGTTAGGTGAAAACAAGAGCTTGGTTTTATTCAAAATAGTCTGGAAGATCTTCTTTGGCAGACAAAAGTGCATAAGGATAAACAGCCTGTGCAGACTTTCAGTCAAACCACAGAAGCCCAGCTCTGCTGTTCATGAGGGCTCCAGCAGCCTGGGGGTAGAAGGTGGGATGGGAAGCTGCTGGGCTACATGTTTTCCCTTGAGATCCCACAAGTAATCCCATGGTAGAGAAACAATTCGTAATGACTGCAGGAGGTGGGAGCCAACAGGAGGTGCAGACTGTGCCAGTACTCATACAAACAAGGAGGAAAATAGTAGTTACTCATGACTACATTCAGTTATGCTACTGTGCTTCCTAGCTTTGCTGTGGGCTGTTGGAGCTTGGGTGCTGTGTAGCCTCTAGTTTTGAATGTGTTTTGTAAAATGTGCGTGCCTGCCACCCCAGACAGTACTCGTGGGGGCACCAAAAGCCCCAGTAACCTCAGGGCTGGGCCTGCAGTGTCCTGAGCCAGCTGCTGGAAACTACTTCATACTTCTACTGATTTACCTTTTGCTGCTGATACTCAAAGACTGCAATGCCCCTACTTGTAGTGTCACTGCCTTGAACCTGCTCAGGTTCACTTCTAGAACACCTCACCTCTCTTGCACCTACCCCCAGCCCTCAGAGCTGCTTATAATTACTGGGCAACATGTATCTGAGTAAACTCCCATTATTTATCCTCCCTAAAAACATGCATTGGTTGGATGGAATGACAGACATCTTCATAGTGCAAACTCAACAAGGACCTGTTTTGAAAATCAGTATAATTTGCCACAGCCAGCCTGTGTACTTTGGACTTCTCACAGCAGTGGGCTCTGCAACAAAGAATGCATTACCTATATTTAACAGGCAAACTTAAAAATTTATATTTATATCTTCAGGAGCATATTTCTTACAAGAACATTTGAGCATTAGGCAAGGCCATGGGGACTTCCAAGGAGGTGACCAGCAATGAAAACTCCAGAGAGAATAATGTCTGCGTGTTCTAATTTTTAATTAAATTGCTGTTTCTGTTTTAGATCACCTCTCAAGAGCCAAGTGCAAACTGAAAGATTAGTCTTTACTTGTGGAAGATACAAAGGGAAATTATGAAAACGTAACTGAAAATTGAAATTGTTTTATAAAACTTAGCACGTTTCTATTAAACAAAAACAAACCCACATGCCAGGCAGCTAAATAATGCTTTCTAAAAAAGCCCCAGCATTTAGCAGATTCTTGATAGTACATGGCACAGTTCAGCATTTGGAAAGTTCATATACCACTCTTTCGTAATAGTGCAGAATGAAGATGCTGTATATCTGAATTCATTTCTCCAGCATCCTGAGAAGGCACTGCATGGCAAAACAAGGAGGAGATTTCCAACTTGTGCTCCAGAGTGGGAAGCAAGATGCTTCTCAGTCACCATGGCAGTTCCAGTCACATCTGGAGTTTCCCATGAGGAAAAGGAGATTACAAGCCTAGACATACTAGAAGATATTAGGTGTAAAATCTATGGATCATCTGACATTGCATGTTTTACCAAAGTTCCTTGTCCTCCTTCATCCTCGCTTGCTGCACCTTATTCTTCATCTTTGCACTCAAATCCCATATCTGGATGGTTCCTCACTGAGTCTCACCATGGAGGAAATCCAGTCTAACTAAAGGATATGTGCAAGAAGTGTCCTCCCAAGGAGATGTAACACAGCCAGTCAAGCCTCAAAAGAAGGCATTAACTATCACTGAGAAAGGATAATAGAAATGCTGAGAGATGGAGTGATTCAAACCTTTTCCACACATTTTTCCCACATGTTTCTATACATATATATATATGTATATAATTTTACTTTTTTCCTCCTCTACTCAAACCAGGAATCTCAGTGCCAGGGGCATATTTGGTGACTGGCTAAGAGGAGAGAAGATGATTCTAAGAAAAGGTAGGAAGTTTTGTGGAACAGGAAAAGGAGGCTCAGAGACAAATGCTGGGGCTGTGGAATGCATAGCTATTATGGAGGCCTCGAGGGAAGATTTTCTGTGGAATTTGAGCCTGTCCTAGTTATATTCAAGGAACAACAACTTCCTATTGTCAGCATATGAAAACTTGGTTGGTAATGGGTTCCTTATCTTTGAACTGTGGGCTAGCTCAGGGTTTCATATGCTGGGTCTGTCTCCTGCTTTTGTACAAGTAAAGCCAAACTCAATTAAGAAATTAAATTAATCTAGTCCTGCAAGTAATTTTAAATTATTTCTGTTGTGCATGTTTACTCTAAAACATAATCATTCCCATAGGAAAGAAATAGTTCAGACAGTAGTAAGATTTTGTATTTTCACCTGCCAGATTATTTAAGTTGAGAAAACCTATTTATCCTTATTCTTCTAACAAATAGAGGTTGGCTGGTTCACAATAATCTCTTGCCACCAAATAATTTGACAAAAAACTCATTTAAGTTTTCCTAAAGATGACTGGCAGATGGATTATGTTCAC
>NW_008664240.1:0-1665 GCF_000695815.1 Acanthisitta chloris | reverse complement strand
CTCCCAGTTCATCCCAGTCCCTCCCATTTAACCTCCCAGTCCCTCCCAGTTCATCTCAATCCTCCCCCAGTCCCACCCAGTACTTTCCCAGTCCATCCCAGTCTCTTCCAATCCTCTCCCAGCTCATCCCAATCCCCTCCCCCCAGTCCCCCCAATCCCCTCCCAGTCCATCCCAGTCCCTCCCGGTCCCCCCTAATCCCCTCCCAGTCCCTCCCAGTCTGTCCCAGTTCCTACGGTTCCCGCTGAGGTTCACATCCTGCAGCTTGGGGAGGCCCCTGAGCCCTTCCAGTTGTGTCAAAAGGTTGTGGGATACATCCAACACCTGTGGAGGCAATGGGATCAAACTGGGAGGGACTGGGAGAAGGTTTGGGGGCACTGGGATATACTGGGAGGGACTGGGAGGAATCCCAAGATCTTGGTGAACAGGTTTACCCATAGAAGTCAATGGAAGAAGGGAAGAGGTTTTGGGTGGACTGGGACAGACTGGGATGGACTGGGATATAGTGGGAGGGAGTAGGATGGACTGGGAGAAGGTTTGGGGGGACTGGGAGGGCACTGGGATATACTGGGAGGGACTGGGAGAACTCTAAGCTCCGAGATATGAGCTCCAACCATAGAGTTGGTCCTCCAGACAATAGAGTTGGTCCTCCAGACAATAGAGTTGGTCCTCCAGACCATAGAGTTTTCTGGGCTGACCTGGAGACGTCTCAGCGCCGCCATCGCTTGGGGGAGGTACTGCAGGTGATTCCCAGTAAGGTCCAGGTGAGTCACCAGTATCAGGTACTCCAGTAGGGGCAGTGACGTCAGCGCCTGGGGGCGGAGCCAAGAGCAACCCCCCCCCAGTATAAACCAGTCCAAACCAGTAAGCCCAGAAGCCCCCAAACCTCCTCCCAGTAGCTTTTAACCCCCTTCCCAGTATAAACCAGTAAGCCTAAACCTCCTCCCAGCAGCTCCAAACCCCTTCCCAGTCCAAACCAGCAAGCCCAGAATGCCCCAAAATCTCTTCCCAGTAGCTCCAAACCCCATCCCAGTAAAAACCAGTAAGCCCAAACCTCAAACCAGTCCAAACCAGTAAAAACCAGTAAGGAGCTCACCTTGCCGGGGAGGCGGAGCCAGATGTCCCCTGGCCCCTCCCCCAATCCCAGTAATCCCAGTGCCACCTCCACCCTGGACCTCATGTCCGACACGAATCCGACCCGGAGAGGGTCAACGTCCTGGGGAGAGACTGGTCAGCAAACTGGGAGGGACTGGGAGGGACTGGGATGGACTGGGAGGGGAGTGGGAGGGACTGGGATAAACTGGGAGGGACTGGGATGAACTGGAAAGAGAACTGGGAGGTAACAGGGAGGAACTGGGATCAACTGGGAGGGGATTGGGAGGGGACTGGGCATTACTGGGAGGAACTGGGAGGGCACTGGGAGGGACGGGAAGTAACTGGGAAGGACTGGAAAGGACTGGGAGGAACTGGGAAGTCACTGGGATAGACTAAGAAGTAACTGGGAGGGACTGGGAGGGGACTGGGAGGGAGTAGGAGGGACTGAGGAGGGAACTGGGAGGGACTGGGAGGGCACTGGGATGGACTGGGAAGGGACTGGGAGGGACTGGAAAGGACTGGGATGAACTGGAAGGCGCTGGGAAGTAACTGGGAGGCACTGGGAAGTAACT
>NW_008664239.1:61438-75225 GCF_000695815.1 Acanthisitta chloris | reverse complement strand
AGGCTCCGAGCCCTGGTGGCACCTCCAGATGTCACCGTGTAAGGGCCCCCAGGCTCCGGGCAATGCGGCGGAAGTTCCCAGGACCCCAGAGCAGCCAGAGTTGTATTTAGCCTCCAAACCCAACCATAAAAGCCTCCCCAGCCATGAAGATGTGGCTCAGCCACCCCCCAGCCCAGCCTGCACGGCTGAGCCTGGTGGCTGAGTCTGCCTGCAGCCTTTCCCCAGTTCCCTGCCGCCGTTCCAGCCGTCCGGCCGCAGAAACTCTTGGCGCCGTAACTCTTTTCTGTGTCTGGCGAGGGTTGTACTCTAGTTCCCTGATCCCTGTGCCCCTCCAGGCTCAGCCACAGCGCAGAGCTGGACGCAGAGAGGGGCCAGGCTGAGCCCCGGGGCTCTGAGTGCCCGGGGGGCCGAGAGAGGGGCTGCTGCAGCCGCGGGGCTGGCAGCGAGCGGAGGGACAGGCAGTGCCTCTCCCTCGCAGGCAGCATCGCCTTTCCCCGGCGCTGGCTGCTGCCAGGGCATTGCTGAGCAGCCCAACTCTGCTGGGACCAGGCGTGCTCCAAGCAATATTCGTCAGCTCCCTGCGTTTGGCTTTCCCTCAGGCCAAAGGGAAAGACATGCTGGGCTTGGTCTGTGCTCCAGGAGAAATCAGACAGAGTGTGAACAGGGAGTGTCACACCGGGGTAGACCATTGCTGGTATCTGTAGAACAGGCTGGGTTGTTTGTGAGGAGGTTATTGGTGGCAGAAAGTGGATTGGATAATCTCAGCTGCAAGTCCAAGTGAGTTCAGGATGGAGGACGTCATGGTCTGGATGCTCTGGGTATGGTGTTACCATGCAGATGTGGAAGCAGGACTGTCCTACACAGGGAGATCTCATTTTCCTGACAGCTCTGGGATGTCACACCATCAGGGAGGGTTTCTCTTGTCCCGAGCCACCCCAGAAATTCAATATTTTGGATGCATTGCCCAAATGAAGGCAATGAACACCCAAAATACATTGCACGTGCAGAGTAAGAATAGTGACTGTAGTGATGGGCAGAGAAGGGGAATGCTGTGAAAAATATCAGCATTTGCCTTTGGACACGTTTCACAGTCTTCCAGGTGTTTTGTGTTTGATTTGGCAGGGGTTCAGTGGGAAAAGCTGATCTCCTAAATGATGCCTGAAATGGTAAATGAGAGGGGGGAGTCTGTAACCTTGGGTTTATCATTGAGTATTTGTTGCTTTGGTTGTAATATTTAAAATATAAATATATCAGCTGAAATGACAGTCAGCACGGTGAGCAGTGACCTGGCTGGGGAATCTGTGGTTGAGGAGGGATCAGTGAGTGGATTCATTAAAATAATCCTGGAACTGGAAGATCAGATGGCAGGGAGCCTATTGCTGCTGAGGGCTGTCAGTGCCCTGGTGCAGCTTCCAAACCACTTGTGTCTGGGAAAACCAGGGTCATGCTCAGCTCCTTTCCAGAAAGTCCTGTTATGGGGAAGGTTTTATCTCCCAGGTGCAGGAATCATTCCCCTTGTGCAGTGCTGGGGCTGTCCTATTCCCAAATATTTATTACCACTGAGTGATGATGCATCCTGTGGCGTGGGCGCCTTTTGGGAGGGAGAGGTTTGGTCTCAAAACATTCCTTGCATCAGGAGCAGTGTTGAGATCCTGGGAGATGGATGGATGGATGAATACAGGCTCATTCACAAGCTGTAGGTCCCTCCCCCAGTGGTTTTACAGCTGCCAAATATTTTGAAAGTCACATTTTTATCATTCATTTTTATCACTCATTTTTATCACTCATTTTTTGAATGTCGCACATCAAATCTTGGGTCTTTTCAAGGAGACTTTAGGAGCAGTGACAGGAAGGATTGTGGCCCCATCAGTTAGAGAAGAAAGTCAATATGGAAAACTATTGTATTTTCCATCCAGTGCCCTGTATGACAGGGGTTATGTCACTCTGCCATGCTCGAGCAGCAGGATGCAGATTTTTGTCAATAAAGGCCTGATCCCAGCTCAAGGGGTGTGAAGGAGCCCATGGATTGGGGCAAATCCTCAGCCAGGCTTATTGGCACAGTGCCAGTGCCAGAGGAGAACTGTGGGGAGGAACAGGCTGCAGGGAGCTCTTCTTCAGACCTGTTTATTTTAGACCTCAGTGGAATTCCTCTTTCTGGCACTGTGCCTCAGGGAGCCTCGAGTCCTGTCCGTCCCAGGGTTTAAACAGCACTTGGAAAAGAAGGTATGGTCATTATTATTATTATATGCTGCCAAAATGGATAATTGGTGGAGTTAGAAGTGTGAAATATGGTGAAAAACACACCTGGATGCAGAGATCCCTGTCTTCCAAACTGGAATATTGTTACAGCCAGTTCCTCTGCCCGTCAGGGCTGAACATGGGTGTTGGTGCAAGTGAGAAAGCTGAAAATACACCAGCAATGTGTGGCTTGGTCAGAAACCTGGAGGAAAGTCCCTGTTTCCTAAACCCTCCCTATAACCTGGGTGAGTGCTGGGAAATGCATCCGCAGGGCTCACAGCTCCTGGCATCCACATGGAAATCGCCATCAGAGGAGGAAGGAGACACGTCCATCCCCTCTGCAGTCCCAATCAATGTGGAGGGTGGTTTCAGGTGGCCTGAAAAAGAAATGCGGCTGTTTGAAGAGGTTTTTAAACCTGTCAGGAGTGTGATCAATCTCAGTCTTGTCATCTCCGGCCAGAAATCGATGTAAAACGGCTCCATGTCTCCATGGGGGACTGCAGTGGTTGCCCAGGCCTGAGGAGGAAAAGAGGCATGCAGGGAATGGGGCTTTCCTAAAAGCACCTGAATGTCCCATTTTCAGCAGAGGAGGAGTTGTATTGATGATGGGACCTTCCTGAGGTCAGATAGGACAGACACTGGGTTGCCAGTCAGATTTCACAACCACAAATGCTCTTTTTGCTGATTTCTCAGTTTGGTGGGTTTGGAAAGTCCTGTTTGTGTGTCGAGGTGAGTTTCTCCAGTCCATTGCTCAGACAGCACTGAGGGGATCAGACATGGCATAACACCATTCCTTCCCTGGCTGTCTCCTGTCCTGGCAAGCAGCCAAGCAGGAGCAGAATGGAAGAGCCTTTCCCAAAAAGCAGGAGCACCTTAGCTTGTTGGTTCCCCTCCACACCCAGGTTCTGTGTTCAAGAAACACCTGGATGTGGCACTTAGTTCCATGGTCAAATTGATGAGGTGGTGTTCGGTCAAAGGTTGGATGGACTTGGTGGTCTCAGAGGTCTTTTCTGACCTCATTGATTCTGTGGTTCTGAAAATACCCAAAGGATCCTGTTTTTCCTTAAGAAACAGAGGATGTTTCTAGCCAGCTTGGACCAAAGCTCCGTCTCTTGAATGGGATAAGCACGGGAGCCCCAAGGATACACCAAGGCCAAGCCAATCATAGAATCCTAGAATGGTTTGGGTTGGAAGGGACTTTAAAAATCATCTCATTGGAGCCTCCTGCTATGGGCAGGCACACCTCCCACTAGACCAGGTCACTCAAACCCATCCCTGTTGTCCTAAATTTACTACCAGCTTCTTTAACCACATAGGAGTTAGTCAGTATCATGGTAGCAAAGCCAGACTTGTCCCAAGGTCAGGGAGATGGAAACCAGCAGCTAGGAAGAGACCAGAAGCCAAAGAAGGGCTTCATTGTTCCCCGCCCTCCCAAACTTGTGGGATTGAGGCAAAAAGAGTAAACATTAGCAGTGAGGCACCTCAGATTTTTGTGTGCTTTCTGGAGCACTTTCAATTCAGGGCTTTGGATGGGTTTTGTGATCACTTGGCTCTGGGAAAGGAGGTTTTAGGGAAAACACCACAGTTTTCAAGGCATGGGATAAAATCAACCAAAGCTTTTGTACGACCATGGCTGGAATGAGCTGAAGGTCATTCAGAAAATGGGTTATCAGGGGAGGGGGTGAATGTGATTGTTTTCCCCTCCTGGTAAGCCATAAAAGAAGGAGAGAGTTTGGCTATCTGATACCTCCAGGTCTCGTCCTGACCTGTCTCTAATGGAAATGCTGGCAGGAAGCTCACAACATTTATTAAACAGCAATAAGCAGCTTTAATAAAATCAGTATCCACACGACTTTATTATAGGCGTTGGGAGAGAAGCCTGAAATGGCTGTTTAAGTACCGCCAGCCGCCAAGGGTTGCACACTCCAGAGTTGCTGAAAGTCATTGTCTTCTTTATTAAGTGGTGCTGGGTTAATTATTCAGGTTTCTTGTGAACCCGCTCCTTTCAGACACCAGGGAGGCCCCGTGTGCCTCCAGGATGTTTTCCATGTGCACAGCCCCCGGCCCCATCGGCTCGCTCGCGGCTGCGTGTACACAGTTTTGCAGAGGGAGTGGGAGGCCAGCCTGGACCTCTCCATCATCAACCACAAGCTGACGGGTTGCAAGGGAAGCTTGTCCCTCTCTAGCACTCACAAATTGCTTCCAGCTCCCAGCTTTTCTCTGCAGAAGCCCCAGGCAGGCAGCAGCTGAGGGAGTGTCGGCCTGGGATGCGATAGGATGCCTGCTGCCACAGGGTGCCTGTTGCTATTAGCCATGTGCTGAAGCCATGCACTGGCCCTGGGATGGAGCCTCTTCCCATGCAGCAACCGGTTTTGCATCCCCAAATCTAGTCCTGCTTCCCTTTGGCACGTGCCATGGATGATACCAGTGCAGAGGAAAGCCTGCCCAGCAAGCATGGCATACCTGCAGGCTGGGATGGATCGAGCTTGGAAACTTGCCTTTCGGGTTGCTGTTGGGTTTGTAGCAGCAGTTCAGGCATCATCTGGTCTCCCCACTTTGATTTTGGGTCTGCTCAGCCTTCTTCTGCCCCACAGGAGATAGCAGGGACCTTCCCAGCATGTGCCCACATCCAAGCTGCCATTCCAAGGGATGCTGTGACGTGGGACTGCTGGCAGCGATGCTTGTGTGATGCTGAGCGCACCAGCAAGGTGACTGACTGATCAGCTCCCAGGATGCAGATCTCTTCCAGCAGAAACCCTGTTTGCTCTCACTTCGCAAAACCTCCTTGCAGTGCAAACCGGGACTTGAAACCACTTTTATTTATTTAGTTAGTTAGTTATTTAATCCTGCAAAGTTTTCAAACTCCTCTTTTTTTCCTTCTGGAAGGAAACTCCTTCCCGTGGCTGTGCCAGCCGGCAGCGGATCACAGCCCACCACCGCACAGCGGAGATCCCACCCGTGTGGATGTCCCCAGCAGACTGGAAATGGGTTATTTTTCTTCCTTTGCAGTGAAAACAGAATTGAAAAATCAGTATAACAAATACTCCCCGAGAGGCCATATTTATTCCTGGTATGTCCATTTGCAGTAATAGCTCAGCTGGTTGTTGTGCAATCCAGACTGCCTGGATGGAACAGGTTGGAGTGTAACCCTTTGGGTACTGAGGGTGAACTCTGTCCATGGGTTGTCCAGAGGGGATCCTGCCACTCTGCTCAGTCCTGCTGAGGCCACATCTGGAGTGCTGTGTCCAGTCATGGGCTCCTCAGGACAGGAAGGACATAGAGCTCCTGGAGCAAGTCCAGCAAGTCATCATCTGGGGGGACTGGAGCATGTCTAATTAAAACAGCCTGAGGGACTGGACCTGTTCATCCTTGAGATGGCTGAGAGGGGACCTCATCCATGGATATAAGTATCTGAGGGAAGAGTGCCAAGGGGACGGGGCCAGACTCTTCTTGGTGGTGCCAAACAATAGGACAAGAGGCAACAGGCAGAAACTGATGCGGAGGAAGTTCTACCTGAGCATGAGGAAGAACTTCTTTCCTGTGCAGGTGACCAAGCACCGAACAGATTGCTCAGAGAGGGTGTAGAGTCTCCACCACTACAGATATTCCAGAAGTGTCCGGACACAACCCTGAGTAATGTTCTCTGGGGAACCCTGCTTGAGCAGGGAGGTGGGACTTGATGATCTCAGTCATCCCTTCCAACCTTAAGCATTCTGTGATGGGTCTGTGTGGGTCTGGAAGTGGAGTGGAGCAGGGAGTGGTGGGTAAAGCCCAAACCTGCCATCCCACAGCAGTTCTGTGTGGGGAGAGGAAGGCAGCAGCTCCTATGCCCCTGCCAGCATTCAGGAAAGCAGTGATGTCTGTTCAGGGATGGCTGGGATGGCCGTCTGGTTCCTCTCATCCATGGGAGCAGCCTGCAATGCCAGATCTCTGACAGCTGCGGTGCCTAATGGAAAACAGCAGCAGTTTTAGGCCATGACCTCAGTTCTCATGCTCGGGATGATTTAGGCAGTGCCCAGGTGAACCCCTTCCCCATTTCCCACCCCTTTGGGCAAAGCTATCAGAAGCCAGTTGTAAATCCATCGAGCACCAACCCATAATTAATTAATTTGCATGTTTTGACTCCTTCCATTCATAGCTCCTGATTGAAAGCTTATTTAAGGGGTCACAGACTTGAAACCCTTCTTCAGGCCCACAGGGGTTAAAGCTGGAAACAACTGTAGGTCCTATGTGCGTAATTGCAAAAAGGAAATGCTCCAAATTAAAGCTTCCTGATAGGTCTTTGCAGTGGGAAAACAAAGCAATTATTTCAGGATTACTTTAAAATCAGTGTCATATAGAAATGTATATATTTTTTGCATCCTGCTGCTTTGCCTGGAGAATATCAGCAATATGCTCAGAAAAGACTCACAAGCATAAGAAAACCAGAAGAATTCAGCAGAAAATAAGCCAATGTGAGCTGGTTTTGAACCTCAGGCTCAGTAATTGCTTGTGAAAGCAGAAAGCCATCAACACCGAGTCATGGCCCTGTGCGGTGTGGGATGGAGCCGCGTGGGAAAGGCAGCATTTGGGAAAGGCAGCGTTTGGGAAAGGCAGCGTTTGGGAAAGGCAGTGTTTGGGAAAGGCAGCATTTAACTGGCTGCTGAAATTATTCTTCATTCCTCGGGTAGGAAGTTAACCCATCCGTGCCTCAGGGAGAGCTGGCAAGGACAAACTCTGCTGGTTCTCTGCACGTCCGGATCCTCTGCTGCCTGCAAAGGCAAAACTTTTCTGCTTTTCTTCAAAGTTAATCTGTTAAAGTCACATTTGGTGGTTGCAGGGAGCTGGAGCAGTGCCAGCAGCTCTGCTCTCACACAGTGACATGATGTGGTTTTCCTCCCTAACATGAGCTGTGCTGCTCGTTAATGATGATGGGAAAGGTGCTGGCGCTGTTCCATGATGTGAGTCTCTGGTGAGACCCCCATGTCCCAGGGGGATGCCTCCACTTCCCAGGGCTTTCTTTCCCAGCCCTGGAAGAGGTTCATAGCCCTGGCAGTGACTGAACCCTTCTGCCTTTACAAGTGTGAGGTTGTTGCAAGTTCAGTGCAGAGACTGAGGGGTTTGTTGCCTGCCTGGGGGTGCAGCAATCCAGGATGCCCAAGGAGAATGCCAATGTAGGAGCTTGAGATGGGCACTCTGCCCATCACCAAGCCACAAGCCACAAGTACACTGCCCAAAATCACAGAATCCTGGAATAGTTTGGGTTGGAAGGGACCTTAAAGATCATCTCATTCCACCAGGGGCTGGGACCCCTTCCACTAGCCCAGGTTGCTCCAAGCCCCATCCAACCTGAACACTTCCAGAGATGGGGCAGCCACAGCTTCTCCAGGCAGCGTATTCCACTAGCCCAAGATGCTCCAAGCCCCATCCCACCTGGCCCGGAACACTTCCAGGGATGGGACAGCCACCACTTTTCTAGGCAGCCAGGCAGCCTGTTCCCTCACTGCTCTGCCAGCTGTCCCCTCCTCACCCGCCAGCAGTTTGGAGCTTGGCTGATAACCCGCAGAGGGCTGGGGTGTTTGATAGTGTCCCACTGGGGCATGGCACAGCTGCATTCCCGCAGCTCCCACCGCATCCCGCTCGGCATCCCCCGGGCCGCGGGCGCTGGGAGGGACGGAGCTGCGGGAGAAGGGGACAGGGCTGCGGGGCTGGGTCTGCTCCGTGCGTGGGAACGTGGCTTTGTCGGGATGAATTACGGACACCGAGTTCTGCTGCGGCTCTCCTAACGCTGCCGCCTGGGAATCGCGGCAGCGGCTGCGTTTCCTTGGGAGAGGCACTGGCGGAATAGCTAATGCTCCAGCCCGGAGGGTGCAGCATGCGGAGGGCGAGCGCCGGCTGCAGCCGCAGCATCAGGTATAGCAACAACCCCCTCGTTAATTATTGACTGCCTCTTCAATAATCCCTGCTGATAAGCGAGGCAGCCTGCTGACAGCACCCAGTGCTTTGTGTTTTCACGGAAAAGGGAACTATTCTGTGAAAAGTAACTCGTTTTATACACTGGGATTGAACTGTCCTCCGAAAGGTCATACGAGAGCCATGGGCTGCTTGATTGGGAAATCGATCCCTCTTCTGTGCTTCTTGGTTTAAACTTGTATTTGCTTTCTAAGCAAGGTCACTGCTCAGCTGACCAACTTTTTACCTGCTGGAAAAGGCTGGGGTTAAACAACAACACGTTTGCTGCTCCCAGCCCTTCGCTGCCAGCTCTGGGCATGGGAAAAGATGCTTTTGAGGGAGGCAAATGCTTCTGCTTCCTGGGCTTGTAGGTGCCAGCATGAAAGGTAACATGACAAAATGCTTTTCTAACCATAGTTTTTCCTCTGACCAGAAAGTGCTGAAGGTGCTGCTGCAGTGCAGGAGAACAGACAGGCAGAGCTGAAGTAATGGTGTGTTACAGCTAACAAGACTGTGCTAACATGCTGGTGAATTCTCTTCTGATTTAGAGGCTCAGAGCTACGTGTTTCCAGCTTACAAATACTAGCAAGATGCTTTGGGAGAATGAGATCTGTATATGTTTGTCTTTGTGCTTGAGTTAATTTGTTATTTAAATGTTTTGGGATGTAATGGTGCTCTCCTTTCTGCTGGATGGGGTGGATGGGGGAGTGGGTGGGTGCTCACATTGCCTGGCAAGTGTCCCAAGACTGGGATGGAGTGAAAAAGGGGTTAAATGTGACTGTAAAGAGTCAGTGTTTGACCCCAAGCTAGTTAAAAAGACAGTACATTGTCCCTGCAAACGGGCTGCCCTAGGGAATAAAACCACTTCACTCTGTGCTGTTGCCTTCTCACATATTTGGCTTCTCCGTTTCCATTTCTCTATGTATTTATTCCTGCCTTGAGAAAAGCAGTGTAATTCAGATCTGGATTCATTCTCCCCACAGCCTCTCTGTGTAGCAAAGGTAAAAATCAGCGATGCTGTGCACGTGGTGGTGTCGTCTGCCTGGAGAGTAAAATAAATGTTCTTCAATTTATTTAACAGAGAAGACTCAGTAAATACAGAACCTGATGGAGAGTCAGTATAACAGGTTTTAGCAGGATGAAGACCCACCTAAAAGTCCTGCCCTGCCCCAAATTGTGGGCTGGACCTTGGGTATAGGGTGTCTGCTACTTCTGGTGGATCACTTCATTTTTTAATCTCATTTTTAGTAGGGACAGGCATGGGAGAGCAGCCACGGGGGCCGAGGAGCCAGTTTTTGGCTCTAAGCCATGTGCTCCGTGCCTGAGCTGCCCCAGAGGGGACAGGAGAACATCAGCAAGCTGGTTGGGTACATTCAGCATCCTTTTACGAGGCGATTTTGAAGTAGATTGGTCAAAAGAGAGAAGTCATAGTATCAATTTGGGCTGCAGAGTTGGGACCAGGCCAGCTCATAAATGATCCAAATAGATGTAATTATCTAGATATTAAACCCCATCCTATTCACTGGCTTTCCCCCCCTTCTAAATAAATGACCTAGAAGAGTGGAGTGTAGCTGCTCAGGCTGTACTTGGGATCTGCAATTGGCTGCAAAGGAGAAAACAAACATTTGAGGAAGAGGTTAGTGTTTGTTTTGGCACATGCTGTTTGTTGGCAGGAGGAGACAGAAGGAATTGCCCTTTATAGAAGGAGTGTGGTTAATTGGAGAGCACATCAGGAGCTGCTTGTCAAGGTGTTTCAGGAGCTCACATGGTGTTGGGTGGGCTTCAGTGTTGCCATCTGGCCGCATGAGCTTGGAGGAACTACCAACCCTGCAGGAGCTTTTGAGAGTTTTGATGTTCTCCTTGGGTTAGGATGTCAGCAACTTCTTGTTTCTTTAAAAGGTTTTGATGGAATTCCATACTGGTTTGGGTTGGAAGGGACTTTGAAGCTCATCTCATTTCACCCCATGCCATGGGCAGGGACACCTTCCACTAGACCAGGTTGCTCCAAACCCTGTCCAACTTGGCCTTGAACTCTTCCAGCGGTGGAGCTATGTCCTATGATAACAGGATTTGACAATTTTCTGGCTGGTCTTTGATGGTAAAGGTCAGCTGGAGCCCCTTCACAAGGAGCTCTGGAACTGTGGTCAAGGGCTAAAGCCCTTGCTTAGACAAAACACTGCAGGCAGAAAATGAGTTCAGACTCTGATGGTTTCATTTCCAAGAGATGAATTTGGGCTGGCTCTACATGGGCTTTGCACTGCTTGGTCCTACTCTGAGAATCTTGCATAGCTTAGGGATGCACTAGAGAAGTAGGGACAGACTTCCACATGGCTGTGGGACCCTCTCTGGCTAGGAATCAAATTAGTTACTTGAAAGAAAATCCTAAACAAGCAACCGACTATCCAAGAAACTCCCACCTTTCCCCCTGTGGCAGGAATTAAAACCTAACCTTAAAACCTGACAGCACTGTGAGTGCTGTTGTCCTTCTCATACAAGACAGGAAGCCTCCTACAGTCATGTCCAACTGCCTCAACCTCCTTTTGCCCTTCCCTGTCTCCTCCCTGTGCCTTTCTGAAGATCCTGGAAGAGAGACACTCCATCCAGGACCTTTCTTGGTTGTTCCCAGCCTTAATCTCTCATGCTCCAGGAGGGTCTCACCTGTGTCCACGTGATGGGAAGGAGCTGGAGGTCAACACAGCCCAGGAAGGATGTGAAATTCTCACTGTTGGCTGTGGCTGATATCCACCTGGGCTGGGAGCAATTTGTCTGTGGTTCAGTGCAGTTTGGTGAAGGTTCTTTCAGGGCTCTTCATCAGGGGTGTGCTCTGAAGTAATGGCTTTCATCTGAACAAGAGTCTACATAAATTCTGAATCTTTGGTCGTTATGGATTAAAAAGAAACAATGGCAGTCATTTCTGTGTGTAGTTTATAGCCCTGTTTTCGGGAATGTTATATTATGTTGGATATCTCCAGTCTGCAGGAGTCAGCGAAGAGTTCCTGTGCCATCGATCTCAAGTCATCCTAAATGTCTGTCTGTCCTCATTTGCAGTCAAACCATCTGTAATGCAGGGGATGTTTTATAAGAAGCAGCTACCTGGGATGTGTCTGTGAAGCAAATAGTTGCCACTGGAAAAGGAGCTATTGATTTAAGCAGCTTCAAAGCCCTTAGCAGACAGTGCCAGGCTGCAGAATGTGGGAAGGAGGAGGGGGGTGGCCTGTGAAGAGATGTAAGGCTTTAAGGAGAGATTAAGTGCACATGGTTGAGTTATTCTTATCAGATTAAAAGTATCCATTTCTTTTTTTTAAGGGTGAAGTGACTCATCAGCCCTAGCTTGTCAGAAGATGCTTAAGTGACAGCCCAGTTCGACCCCACCATGGAGAAGACAGAAGGTATGGAGGCTACAGGATGTTTATTTGCTTATTTGTTCCTTGAAAACAAACACCCCAACCAAGCCCTGAATTGATTTCCTTACCAGAAATACTGTAAATAACCTGTTCTCTATAGAAGTGGGGCCAGAATATGAAAAATGCATCGTTCATGTATTATGCAGACTTCCTAAACCACAGCAAAGCATGGGCCCAGCCCTAGATCAGCATCTATTTGTCCTCCCGTCCTCTGTGGCACATCAGCAGGACAGATCCCTGCTCCCACCATCCAGGCTTTGCTCTTGTGCCTGTTACCCCATGTGATGTTTTCCCTCTGTCTTTCCTCCAACTTCCATGTGCTGCTCCCATCAGACTGTATCTCAGTGAAGTTCTGTGATAAGCAGCACCAAAAGGTGTCCCAAATTGTCCTGGTCCTTCCCAGCTGCCGCACCAGGATGGAGACAAAGGGATCAGCTATGGGGTCTGGTGTCTCCTGGTGAGCTGCTCCTCCTCACCCTCACAGCTTGCTCAGGGGTGCAGAGCAGCCCAAACCACTGTGATTTCACTTGCTGCATAAAGAAAATGATCAATGATGCAGAAGTTTAACTCTTTAGACCCTCAAGGTGGAAATGTAGAGGCTGTGAATTTTTGCAGGTGGGAGATGAGTGCATGAGGCTGTGTTAAGGCAGGGTTGGAGCAGTGCTGTTTGCCTGCTGACTGGGTGGGCAAACCCACTGCCATACACTTTGTGGTGATTTGCCTCAGTTAAGAGCTGTGCTCGGTGCCGTGAGCAGGTCACCTTGGGAGGCACATGTTCCACATGGATGTGGCTGTGAGTGGCAGCCCCAGCTGGTGCTGGTCCAGGCTCTGCCTGGTGCTGTATCCTTCATTTTCGAGGAATAATTTCTGACCTGCAGATGAAGCAATGCAATGATTTTAATTTTTTTTCCCACACCAATGAAAAGTTAAAACCAAAGCAAAAGCCTTGAAAAATGTCATCAGAGGTCAGTCCCACCTTCTGGTACTGACCTGGATTGATTGTCCATCAGGCAGCTTGTTATACCTCCACAGACACATAGCTCTGCCTACAAAACCTGCTGTTTGCTTAACTGCCGACTAGAGCCATGATTTCAGCAAAGTTTTGGCTTCCTCAGTGCAACAATTACCTGATTCACCTCTGGAAAACCAGATTGGAGCATGGTGTGTGTCGCTGCATCTGTGCAGCTGCACCACGAGCCTCCGTGATGATGAGCTGCAGCCCAAAACTGAGATGAAAAGAGCAACAACATCTTCCTTCTGCTCTAAACATATATTTGTTAATTTTTTTAGTTTTCAAAATTCAATCACAGAATCAGTTAGGTTGGAAGGGACCACGGTGAGTCATCTGGTCCAACCTCCCTACTCCAGCAGGGCCATCCCAGAGCACATGGTGCAGGATTGCATCCAGGTGGTTCTGGAATCGTAGAATTTTTAAGAGTTGGAATGGACTGTATAGATCTCCTAGTTCCAACTCCCTGCCCTGGGCAGGGACACTTCCCACCAGACCAGGTTGCTCCAAGCCTCATCCAGCCTGGCTGTGAACACTGCCAGGGTTGGGGCAGCCACAGCCTCCCTGGGCAACCTGTGCCAGTGTCTCATCACCCTCACAGGGAAAACTTCTTCCTAATGAAATACCTCCAGTGAGGGAGAATCCACACCCTCCTTGGGCAGTCTGTTCCAGTGCTTATTGACTGCACAGTAAAGTTCTTCCTCATAATAGGTGAAACTTCCTGTGCATCGGTTCTTGCTGTTGACTCTTGTTTTATTGGTTTCCACAACGAAGAAGGGTGATCCATCATCTCTTTCCTTTGGGTTGTTTCAGCAGGTGGGCAGCCACCCAAGCCCGATGGGGAGAGGGAGCAGCCCCGCAGCCTCCCCTACTCCCTGGAGACGCCGTACGGCTTTCACTTGGACCTGGACTTCCTGAAGTACGTGGATGACATCGAGAAAGGGAACACCATCAGAAGGATCCACATCCACCGCAAAGCCAAGCAGCCCAAATTCAGCACCTTGCCACGAAACTTCAGCCTGCCCGAGAACGGCTCCCGCGGGTGCACGACCGCTCCCAGCAAGAGCTGGACAGCCACCTGCTCCTTCCCCCAGAGAAAGGCATCACTGGGGGCGGAGGAGACGCCCCGTCCCCTGCTGCCCACCGAAGCAGCCCCTCCGGCAGGCGATGAGCCGAGTTACCGGAGAAAAGCCCTTCTGGCGGAG
>NW_008664239.1:33841-61400 GCF_000695815.1 Acanthisitta chloris | reverse complement strand
GCGGGGGCGGCCGCAGCTGCTGCGAGCCTCCAGCATGCCTGATGCACTGCCACCCGGCCAGGGGGATGGCAGGGGACCCTCGCCCCTCCGGCCACATCCCCAGCACTGCCACAACCAGAGCGGCTCCGACGGCACCGTGTTAAACCTGCCCCGGGAAATGAGCTTGGAGCAAGATGCCTCCGTAGGGCATCCCAGTGGGGGTATCCCGGGGCTGGTGCCGATGCAGCCCCTGTGGCAGAACCAGCTTCCCGTGGTGCCCAGGTGGTGATGGAGAGTGGAGGGGAGGAGGGCGATGCTGCTGATGCCAGCAGTTGCTCCGACGTGGCCAAGGGGGAACCAACATCACCAGCTGCTCTCCAGCTCGCAGAGGAGAACACAAACCCTGGGGAAAGGGGACTGAGTGTGAGTGAAATGGCTCTGAATATGCTGAAGAAAGGTGAGGAGGAAAATGTCCAGGCTGGAGAGGACAAGGAGAACCATGTTCCAGAGCCTCCTGATGCTGGAGAGCCCAGTGGGGTCACTGCACTGAAGCAGCACATTGCTAATCTGGAGGAGCAGCTGGGCAAGAAGGAAGAGGAGCTCAAGCAGGTCAGGGTAGTGCTGGAACAGCAGGATCATGAGATCAAGGAGAAGGAGAAAAGCATTAAGCTCCTGGCCAGCTCCAAAGCTCAGCTGGAAGAGCAGCTGTGTCAGGAAAAGTCCAAAGAGGCTGAGCTGCGGTTGCCGTGCCTCGATGCCGCGGTGAACACCGACATCTCACAGGTGACAGGGGTCAGACAAGCCCATGATAAAGGCATTAATGTAAATATCCCACTCTCCACCAGATCCGTTGGATGCAGCGTCCACAGAGCAGACAACATGGACACGCAGGAGATGGAGCTGGGTGCTCAGAGAGAGCGGGGGCTGGCAGACACTCACACCAGCGTCAGTGCAGAGGCACCAGGACATTTTGGTGAAGCCAGCATCGAGGCTGGACTTCGTGCTCCAAGCTTCACCCAGCTGCAGATTGATGAGCACCTCAGCGACGACAATCAGAACCACCGGAATAACTGCGACACCCAGAGCCTCTCTGCTGAAAGCAATCGAGCAGCCAGAATGGGCTCCAAGGCAGGTGAAAACACGGCAAGCTTTGGCAAAGACCAGCCTGGAGCTGGGCTGGAAGAGGAAGGTGTCCCTGACCACGAGGATCTCCCAGCTGTTGACCCCATTGGCCAATACGTAAAGAAAATCCAGGAGCTGTTGCAGGAGCAGTGGCTGTGCTTGGAGCATGGGTACCCCGAGCTAGCAAGTGCTATCAAACAACCAGCCTCCAAGCTCAGCTCCATTCAGAACCAGTTAGTTAACTCCTTAAACTCGTTGCTGTCTGCATACTCTGCACAAGGGCCTGCGGATAAGGAGAATTCCAACACACACTATCAACAGTTGGGTAAATAATGTTGGCATAGGTTTCATGTCCAGGCCAAATCTCTTCCCATTTATTCATGTGTTGAGCAGGTGGGATGTGGTGGAACAGTTGTCAGTCAGATCAGGAATAGCCTCTCCTAAACGTGATGAGAAAAGCAAATCTCTGCATGTCACAAGTTATGGATGTGAAATGGAAGACAAACAAAACAGCGTAGGAGCTGATAAAGCTGTGGCTCAGTGATATACAGGATCAGCTTCCAAAAGCAGCTGTGCTGGAGGCTGTTCCATCAAATAAACACTTTTATTTGGATTGGGCATCTCAGTTTGCAAGAATATGGGACTGGTGCTCATGAGCATGGAGTTCTCCAGAACCCAAACCAGTCAAGCTAACTGAGCAACTGGGCTGGGAAAGGACCTGTCCCCACTCACAGATGTTCATCTAACGCAGCTGTAGCTTACATGGCGATGAGAATCCAATGCCTGTTCACTGCTGGGGGGAGGGGGCTTGAAATAGTTAAGTGACCTGTTACTACAAGCAATATGTAGAGACTACTCGAAGTCCAATGCAAAGACACATCCATGTAGTATTGTAGGAGATTAATGTAGGAAATTTCCAATACATTAGTATTGGGAAAAAAAACAGATTAAAAAGCAAAATATTATTACAAAAGTAAAATCTACTTATATTCATAGGATACGTATATAATTCCCAGTCATTTCCTTTAGATTCACAGTCACTCGGAGACGTTTGTAGAGGTGGCAGGGCAGATTCAGGCTGTGGCCAGCTGCATCCATAGTTCTGCAAGACATGAAAGTAACCTCATAAGATGAAATGAGATGCTTATGGTTGCAATTTTTAGTTTGTTGCTAGAGGATGGGAATAATTATTGCTAATTATGGCATATCTGCTTAATTAATCTATTGTTTTGTATTTTGGTAGAAAACTCTCCAACCACAAGTCTTAAATCCATCATGAAAAAGAAAGGTTATGGTTTCCATGCAGGAGGCAATGGTACCAAAAAGAATCTTCAGTTTGTTGGGGTAAATGGTGGGTAAGCATCAGTTCAGAAGATAAAACTGCCTTTAACATGTAATGTCCTCTGTATCGCTGGAGAAGGCATTCCTTTTCCCCCTCTTTCCCCCTCCAAACCTCTTGATTAAAAGGCCATTTGAAATGGAGCCTCTTTTCTCCCTTCTTTAATCCAGCACTGATAACCTGCGCATAACCCTGTAGAAAAGATGTTCTCAGAGGGACATCTGGAGACTGACACTCTCTGCACACCCTTCCCTTGGGGCTTCATCCAAAACCCAGCTGGGGAAGATGGGAAGATTCCATGGGAAGATTCCCACTGGCCCTGGTGGGTTTTGGAGGAGGTCAGCATTGCCTGGGTGGGTATGCTGCCACTAACCTGCCTCCATGCTCCAGCAACAGCCAACAGAAGTTGGCTCAGGGCCTGGGAAAAGACTGTTTTCCTTGGGGTGAAGGAGACCTGTACTTTAGGTTGTGCTCCAACACTCCATTCCATGTGTATCCAGTATCTAACACTCTTTGTCCTGTGAGCTAACCAGAGACAACAGCACGTGCTGTAGATGCATCTCTTAAGAGCATCACTGGCACATCTATCGAGGAGGATGTGTACTGGCATGAAGAGGGCAGGACAAATTTCACTGTCCCTTGGCTGTGCAAACAGCCGTGTCTGCAAGTTTGGGTGCTGGTTTCTGCTCACATATCCCCTGACTTCCCAGTTGCTAAGGTGTTAACTCATTCTAGTTGTGTAGAGTTGCTTCTGCGAAATGGATACAACTTGTAGGGAGTGGAGGAATCTCAACTAGTTTGAGAAAAGTTTTGGGGTCCCTCAAAGTGAAATGTTCTGTGTCATGGAAGATGGTATTAGTACTTTTGGACGACCAGAGGAAAGGTCTCTCTAGCTGGGCTGCTCAAATGGAGGACTCAGCCTGTGCTGGAGCTGCAAACACAGTTTTTGCCTCATGGTGCTTGAGGTTGCTGACGCACCGCCAGTCCCACCTTGTGCCAGTTCTGTGCTGCTTGTGGCTCCCTGTCAGCATGCTGCCAGCTCCCAGCAGGGAGGAAGCACTCAGCCCTTGCCTGGCCACGCTGCGGCTTGCACGATGGACATCCCTCCAAACCTGCTGAGCAGTCCCTGAAGTAACCTTGCCTGCTGCTCATTAACTGCTTCTATCACGCTCCTGCTGGCTTAAGGAGCCAAAAAAAGACTAACCCCGAGTTTGGCTGCGGCTCAGACCTTTTAACTTGCTGCTTATCACTCCGGGCTTCGTCCAAGGCCCATTGGAGTCAGTGGGTGTCTTCAATGAGTCTTGGTCAGGCCCTGTGGCTGCGGATGGGGAAGGAGTGAGTAACATGTGGTGTCCTCAAATAGCTACGAAACGACCTCAAGCGAAGACACAAGCTGTGAAGACAGCCCGTCAGACGGCGACACCGAGAGCGAGACGGAGAGAAGAGCTGATGATCTGGAGCCCACAGAGGTGAACACGGGAAGTGAAAGCAAGGAGGCTTCCTCAGAGACCTCCTTGCAGGAAAAGTGTGAGGACAATGACCAGCAGGAGCCATCAGCAGGAGCAGCACCTTGCTCTCAGCACGAGGCTGACAGGTAATCAGAGCACCAGGTGGTGATCAGGCAGCCACAGGACACACAGTGCTGTACTCAGTCCAGCAGCTCTGGGGTCAGGGCTTCACCTGCTCGGTGGAACAGCAGCTCTGACCTCTGTAGACATGGATAAAGCCTTTAAAGAGCTAAATATTTTCTGAGTTACTCCAGAACCTAATGGGGATTGATTCAGGCCCTTCGCTCGACTGTGGAAAAGACCAAGTCATATTTGGTGCGAATTAGCTCATTTCTCCCCTCATGTAAAGTTTCTTGCTGAAGTTCTTTACAGATTAAGGAATAAGGTGTTTTTTTCCCCACTTTAAGGATTCTTGTAATAGATGAAGTTGACCACACAAATCTGTGACTCTGAACTTAAACCCTTATATAAGTGCTTAACTTTGTACCTAAAATCTGCATCAAGTCAATGGGACAACTCACGTCCATAAATTTAAGCACTTAAATAAGTGTTGAACATATTCTGACCTAAACTGCATGTTCTCCTACCTGCTCCCATACCTCCTGCAAATCCCATTCCGTATGGATTTACAAAAGTCTTTTCCCTTTAGATGCAAACCCTCTGAAGAGTTCCTTGCCAGCTGCCAGCTCCTCAGCGAACACCTCTCGGAAATCAGGACCACAAGCAACAAGCATCTGGTACAGATACTTTCCAATCCCGTTTCAGACACAGTTGCCACTCTCTGGTCAGTTTAATGGATATGATCATCCCAACAGTGCGTTGCAGGCTGTGCCCGGCGATGGGCAGCTTTGGGGGGGGGGGGGGGGCGAGGTGACATCTGAGTCAGTTTTAGAATAGCCAAAAAAGAAAGGAAAAGGGGAAAAAAAGAATATGAAGGTTTTGTCTGCTTACTCATCCAAGTTACCACAGGAAATTCCTCTCCCCCTCAAGTTACAGCAGTAATCACAAAACCACAAACTGGCTGGGTGATGCCAGAGCATGTGGGGTGAGGAGCTGGGGCAGCTGCTGCTGTGCAGGGAGCGCAGCAGTAAGGGTGACACCTTGGTGTTTTCAGCGGCACGTCCTCGGCACCGTCTGCCAGGAGTGGTTCCAGGTGTCCAGCCACAAGTCTTCCAGCCCAGAGGTGGTCTCAGCATACCTCAAGGCACTGGAGGTGATCCAGCCCCAGCTCCTGGAGATGGTGGTGAACTTGGCTGACAGGAATGGCAACACAGCTCTTCACTACAGCGTTTCCCACTCCAACTTCCCAGTTGCAAAGCTCCTGCTAGACACAGGTAGGAACAGCCACTTTGCTCAGCCATGGCTTTTGTTGGGTGTGAGGGTGGGAATGGCTCTTGCCAATGGGTCCTGGTCCCACAGGGGATGACCATGGTGTGTAGAGACAGGTCATGGAGGTTCATGAACTGTCCCCAGACATGGCAAACAGGGAATGAGGTCTAGGGTCCTCCCAGGGTGTTGTCAGGAGCAAAATGACTGAGATGGGGCTGGGGACTGACTACAAAGAGCCATTTGATAGACAAGTATGGTGTCAAGGTCCATCCAAGGGACAAGTGTGGGGCCAGGGTCCATCCAAGATACAAGCATGGTATGGAAGGTTCACCCAGGAGACATGGTTGACCCGAAGACCAGTATCCTCCTCCATAGCTCAACCCTGGGCCCATGGGTGTGGGTCCCAGCTCTGGCTCCTCACAGACTTTAAGTGCCCTCATTAGTGTCCTCACACATCTTTAGGGCTTTGCGATCTGACTTTGGGAATGGCTTAGGGTCCCTGTCCCAGGGGGTGTTTCTCATGGCCCCAGTCCTGGTGGGATGGGTGGGGAACTCCCCCAGCTTCTTCTAGCAGCCAATGCCATAAGATACATCATGCCTTGAGGCAGGAGGATCAGACCCCTGAGAGTGTAACAACCCACTCAGTGCCACGGAAAAATTTGTGTTAAACAATTGAACTTTCGGCTCGTGTTGCAATGAAAGAACAAAAATCTCAGCTGAGCTTGTACAGGGCAAAAATGTGCGCGTGCTCTGAGAGAATAAAGGCACTTTGGCCTTTTCTCATGGGCCAGACAATCCCCTAAATGTTTGGGAAATGGCAGATTACCATACACGTCTATAACCCGATTGTTGCTGCAGAGGCACAGGGAGGGAAGGGTTTGTCCCTTGCCTCTGCCGAGTGACCAGGCAGCTGAGTCCTCAGGGCAAAGCTGGACCTGAGCTCTCACCCCTGGACAAGGCTCATTCCTCGGGGTGGAGCTGGAAATGGGCTCTTTGAAGTGAAAAGTGAGTGAAACGGGGCCAGGCGGATTTCCACGCCCCTTGGGTGATGGTTGTCTTTCTGCTGCTCCCTTGCCTCAGGAGCCAAAGCAAACAGCCCACAGCTCCACAGCCAGCATGTGCTCCAGGCGTTAATTATCCCCCTTTTATTTTTATTTGTTGTGGTCTTCAAAGTTAATTGAGTTGACCTCAGCAGTTGTAATTAACCATAGCACCAGGGGCTCACAAGCCTCGGATATTTAACACAGATAAATCTCAGTCCTGTATAATTATGGAATAACTCTTGCTTCTGGGATTATGGATGCTACATATTTTCTAACTCCCTTTTTCCATCCCACTCCCTCTGGCTGATCCATCGTGGGGCTGAATCCATCCCCACCAGGTGTGTGCCACCTGGACCTGCAGAACTGCGCTGGCTACACCGCCGTGATGCTCACCCCACTGGCATCTGCTGAAACCCACCAGGACATGGAGGTGGTGATGAGGCTGCTGAAGGAGGGGGACATCAACCTGCGAGCTGCCCAGGTGTGTCCCCATGGATTGGTTGAGACCCAAGCATGGCTCTGTGTGGGATGGTACCACAGCTGTGGGTGGATATTTATTTGGCAAAGACATCCTGCAGAGCTTGTAGCCTCCTATGTGTGGCCACTGCCACGTGATGCCAAGTCAGGCTGTGGCATCATCATGTCCTCATAGAGATCTTGAGTCTGGGGGATATAATTTGGGTTCCTTACGTGGCTGAGACTTAACAGCAGACATTGGGTTGGAGTTGCTGCTTCCCAAAGGTTACAAAAGCAACCATAGCTACCTAAGAATGAAGAGACTAAAGGAAAGATGTAAATCTGGCAATAAGTTTTTCTGAGCTGAGAAATCAGAAGTGCCACCAGGGAGGAGCAGTGCAGGGTGGACCTTGGGGTACAGGAGCCCCAGGTTTGTTGGCAAGCAGGTGTTTCATTAGGGGAATCATACATTTTGGTCTAAGGAATGACAGTGCCTTATTCATCTCCTTCCAAACTGCTGTAAGTCAGTCTAGATCTAAAGTTAAACTGCCCAGGAGAGTTTGGAGGACCCACTTTGAGGGCAGCTGGAAGTTGGGCAGTTTGGCCATGTTGCTGCAAGGACCCTCTTCATGGCCATGGTGCAAGTGAGCACATATCTCTTGCGGTACCTGCTGAGGATCCCCAGTGTGATTTAATGCAATATTAATAGGAATTATTATTCTGTATGTTCAATGCAGTAATGATAGATGGTTGTGGGACATGGCTAGTGGTGGGCTCAGCAGTGCTGGGCTAAGGGTTGGACTCGATCTTAGAGGGCTTTTCCAACCTAAATGAGGCTGTGATTCTCCATATGCAGTAATATTAATCACCATTATTAGCTAAGTCTGCATGAATAGGACTGTGGGAGGTGTGGGCAGGGGGTGTTCAACCTGTTCCTGTGCCCTTGCAGGGAGGTCAGACCGCCCTGATGCTGGGGGTTAGCCACGAGCGCGACGACATGGTACGAGCTCTCCTGTCCTGCCAGGCTGATGTCAACCTGCAGGATGAGGAGGGCACAACGGCCCTGATGGTAGCCTGCCAGCAGGGCAGCACCCACATCGTCAGGCTGCTCTTGGCCCAGCCTGGCTGCCAGGTCACACTGACAGACAAGGTGAGGCTCCGGCGCCGCGCTCGGTCCTGCACACCACACAGCCTCACTGCAGCAGGGAGGGAAAGCTCGTGTAGGAGCCATCAGGCAGCAATCCCTGAGTGGTGTTTTTTAAGTAAACTGCAATTTCAGTGCATTTTCGAATCAGGGGGTCACTTTGAGGTGGGTACTCCTGTTTTGGTGCTTGCTGTGCTGCAGATGAAGTGGCTGCAGCATCCTGCATCCCAGCTGTAGCCTGGGCAGGACCGCCAGGGGAAGAGCCCAGCCTAAAAACTGACATGTGGAGTCAGCAAAGCTTCAGTTCCCAGAAATTTGCAGCAATTAAGTCTCCCCTAAGAATGGATACCTCTCCAAAGGGATGCATAGGATAGGGCTGGGTACAGCTGCACAGTGGGAATTCCTCCTCTGCAGGCTCAGTGATGGGCCACGTGCCTGTGTTTAGGGTCATGGAGCTACGTTCTAATTAAACTGCAGTGTTGTCTAAGACATAGAGGAGGGCACTGGGACCAGGCACGGGTGGGGTGTGTTTGGTGTGGTTGAGGTTGGGGCCCCGAGGGAGGTTTGTAGGACGGTGACTCATTACAGCCCAAAGAGGAACTGGAGGGGAGGAGGTTTTGGGCATGGAGCTGGGTGGGTGGGGGCAGCAGGCAGGGGTTTGGGTGATGATGTGTTTGCCTTCTCCCTCCCTGCAGGGCGGGAACTCAGCCCTGTCTCTGGCCCAAGGCGCTGCCCACGGGGACATCGCTGCGCTGCTGCGAGCTCACATCGAGCAGAGCCCATCCCTGTCAGCATGACCCAGCAAGAAGACACCAGGACAGGGAACAAACAGCTCCTCCTTGAACAGCCCTGCTGTGGCAGGGCCAATACAGCAGGTTTCCATATGTGCAGTGGGAGGAACTCTGCCTACATTATCTGCATACGTTCCCTGTCTCTAATTCTCCTCATTCATCCCACTCACACACCCTAATCTGTGCCCAGTGCCACAAACGACTCCAAACTCTGCTATCTGCTCCTCCCAGTATAGATTTGGCAGGTGAGCAACCAAAACAAAGGAGAAAAGAACATTAGAAAAGCAGTACTTACTACTCTTTTGTAACCTTAGATTATGGTTGTCCTTTTAATCGGCTACTTAACTGTATCTCATTTAACTTGTAAGTTTGTGTCCTAATATTTATTATCAGCTCTTCAGTACGCAGTGGCAGACAGTGATTACTCGGTGTATGTAACAACAAACACAAGCTGGATGGATTATGGAAAGCATCAAATCCTATTTATGTTTGCTTATGTGGGTCTGATGTAAGAATTAAAAATTAATGCTGTAGGAAAATATTTGAGTTTGCCAGACCCAAACACACAGACATTGTTTTGCCTGGATTTGGAATTACCATATGGCTCTTATTTTTCCCTAATTAAGTTTGAGCTAATGGGGAAGTGCAGCCCATTGACATGCTCTGTGCATCATGGTGGAGTGGATCAGGGTATCCCAAGCACGAGGAGATCCCAACAGATTCCCATCCTAGGATGTGTTAATGTTGTCCAAGAGTTCCATGGACTGACTGCTGACAGATGCCTTTTGGACAAGTGTCTGCTCTTTGCTGTTCCTCATGCTCAACTTCAATATGCCCAAACTCCTCCTGTGTACAGCCATGCCATGATTTAGCTGCTGGAATTGGATGGCATCAGGGCCTCCCCCTTCATGGGGGTCCAACAGGGTCCAGCATCACCTGCAGTCACACATAGGGCAGGGTTTTCTTAAATCCCTCTGCTGCTGACAGAGAAGGAGGAAGGCCTCAGGCTCCACTTCTCCAAACATCCTTCTTGTGCTGCATCAGGACCCACTGGATGATCTTCATTGGCTTTGGTGGAGCTAGATGCCACCACCACTGTAAAGCCAGATCTCCCTGTCATCACCAAGAGCAACTCTCCTTACTTAGCTAATTACTTTTGGTTTTTGTCACTCAGCAGAAGTAAATCCTGGACCACGTTGGTTGTTATAAGTTTAGATCATGACGAATTGTCTCTTGAGTTGCCTTGAGCCCAGTCCTTCCTGTCTCACAGGGAGGGGAGGACAGCCCCTGCCCTCTGTTTTCTATGGAAACCTGCTATCTGCTCTCTTTTCTTTCCTGTCTTCACATTTTCAGTCCAAAGCATTCACAATCTCAAATGTCTATCTACCTTTTTTTTATCTGTATTCCAAAATGCAGTAACCTCCTTTATGTATAAATAAACTGAGTTAAACCTTTGCTGGGTTTGCTCCTGTGCCTGCCTCTGTGGCTGGAAGGTCTCCAAGGAGACTTCATGCACCTGAACATCACTAAACAAGTCATTTTGGAGGTGTTTCTTCAGACCGGTGGCCCCGGGAGGTTCTGCCCAGATGTGGCAGAGTGGGGTTGTTTTTTGCAGGAATTCCCTCAGTTCATGTCCCAGAGCCAGCATGAGCTCCCACTGCATCACTGCCAGGCCCCAGCTGCAAACACAGAGCCATAATACCATTTGGTGACAGTTTTAGCAGAGCTTTTTTTTTTTCCCCTTGACAGCTCTGGAACTGTACTTCCAGAGTGGAATTTCACTCCAACTCTTACTGCTTCCCTAAGGGAGGTGAACTTTCCAGCTTCAGCATGATAAATGTGGGAGATTTTCTGCCAAGGGTCAGGCTGGCTTTGGGTAGTGCCTGCCATGTGTGGGATCCCTTGATCTGGGGATAGTGGATGTTATTTTGGGGCTGTGCTGAAGCTCTGCACTGAGCCACCACAGACTTTGCTGCCTCCCCCCTCTCCACATCCCCCTTTCCCTCCTGTTCCCATCCCTGCAGCGCAGGCTGGTTAACTGCTTCCCCAGGATGTTTATTTTCATTCCTTTGCCTCATATTTCTTCTTTGCCCCTCAAACCATCTCCCCAGGGAGGAGCAGCTCCCTGGAGCAGCTTCTTGGCTGATGTGGACCCTGAGGGATCATGGATGAGTTGATGCTGCCCACGGCATCTCCCAGTACCCTGCTGTGAAAGTACCAGATTGCATAAAACCAATGGAAAATTGTCTGTGGGATCTCAGTGCCACAAAGAGACAGAGTCAGCCTTGATTTATATATTCCAATATCACGGTAGAGATCAAACTAAATATAGGCAAGGAGAAATAGAGCCCCAGTGCAAGCACCGAGCAATACAAATGGAGACAATTAAGTCACAGCAAGGAAAGAAATTAATCTAATGATCTTTATGGGCTCAGCATCCAGGAGCTGGTTAGCTATGAAGGGAAAGAATGACGAGAAACTCGGCTGAACATGATTTTTCCACTCTCCATATGGCTGTTTCTAACATATCCCTTTCTTTTGCTGCAAGGAGAGGAGCAGGGACTCCAAGGGGCTCATCTGAAGGACCTACATGGTCACGGAGAACCACGTTGCTCTGTGTAACCCTCAGCATGGACAGGGGAATGCTCAGCCTAGAGAAGGGAAGGTTCTGGGGCTCCAAGAGAGCTGGAGAGGGACTTGGGGCAAGGGCCTGGAGGGACAGGATGGACACAGGGGAATGGGTTCACACTGCCAGAGGGCAGGGACAGATGGGATTTTGGGAAGGAATTGTGAGGGTGCTGAGGCACTGGCACAGGTTGTCCAGGGTAGCTGTGGCTGCTCCATCCTTGGGAGTGTTGGATGGAACTTAGAGCAACCTGGGCTAGTGGAAGGTGTCCCTACCCATGGCAGAGGGTTGGAACGAGATGATCCTGAAGGTCCCTCCCAACCCAAATCATTATAGGATTCTATGCCCCTTGCCTGGAGATCTCACCCACAGCTGACAGGCTGCAGCTCCTTGGCAAAAGTCACTGTACAACCACACAGTACGTGACTGTGCAGAGGCTGCACTGGGGCATAGAGCCCCCAGAACCCCTGGGACTACCACTCTACCACTGTTCCCCCAGCTCTCCTCCATGCCCCAGCCAGGACCCTGTGAGCCCCTCACCCCATGCAGCTGCTTCTGTGCGTGGTTTGGTGTCCATGCCCACACCACACACAACACACAAAAGAAACAGCTGGCAGCTTCCCCCCTCCTTCCCAAAAACCAGATGATCCCAAATTGTTCCTCCTACTGCTTGTCAGCTGCCAAGGCACGGGAGTGATGCCTCCTGGGGGCACCAGGGTTGGAAGGAAATACACAGAAATTTGGCAGGGGGAACACATGGAGACATGGGCACTCTGTGCCCCCCTGGAGCAGGAGAGCCCCTTGGCCACCCCTGCACCATCCTGACATCAGCTGCAAGATATGTGAGCAATGACAGCGCCTGGTCCGTGGCGAAACATGCGGTCCCTGTGATCCAGCAGGAGGGACAATGGGCTGCCCTGTGCTGGGTGCTGTGGCTATGAAGTGGTGAAACCATCACAGGGCTTGTATGCAGGACAGCCTGCCTCTGGATGGGGCAAAAATGGGAAAACAGGCTCCAAACAAGTTGCAGGGGTGCAGATGGGACCTCAGCAGCAGCTTGAGACCAGATAGTGCAGACAAGGAGGTGAAACTGTCACAGTAGATTAGCTAACATTGTCCAGGCTACTTTAAATATTGCAGTTGGGTTTTGTTAAAGGTTAACTAATTTCTGGTGCTGTAGATACTGAGTATTCTCAGCCCATGGTGCATGGGAGGACCCTGATCCCTCAGGAGCCCTGGGAGGATGCAAGCACAGTGAGAGCAGCAGGAAACCTCCATCAGCCTCTGAAACAGCCAGGGCCACATGCACAGCACAGGGAGAGAGCAGAGCACCTTGAGCCCCATGCAACTGGTGAAAACAACCTCCATGGTTAATCTGATCCTTGGGGCTTTTCCCAGGCAAGGGATGTGCCTTGGATTCACTCCTTTGGCATCTTCAGGCAGCTCCTGCCCACTGCCTCTCCTGTGGGTGCTGGGGGAGAGGTAAAACCAGTGACCAGCAGCTTCCTCAGGTCAGAATCAAAGCACAAGGTATGAAACACAGTAACTTCTGCTTTCTCTTTCCTCTCCAGTCTTGTCCATGCAGGTAGCAGAGAATCCTAGAATGGGTTGGGTTGGAAGGGCCCTAAAAGCTCATCTCATTCCACTCCCTGCCATGGGCAGGGACACCTTCCACTAGCCCCATCCAAAGAAAAATGTGTCCCCTTGAGATGATTATCACCTAGAACATGCTCCATCAGTGGCTTGGACAGTGTCAGTTCAGTGACTCTCAGCAGAATTTAATATTCTTAGGGAAATGTCTCAGCAGCAAAAGCAGATTTATTTGCTGCAGGGGAATGAGCTGCCACAGGGGCAGTGTGTTGGGCACAGTGACTGCTCTTCTGCTTTGGGGTCCATGGGGCCAAGCTGCCTCTCCAGTACCCTGTCTGTCCCCACTGCTCAGCACAGAGGGGCTGCTTGGTCAGGATGGAGAACATTTATCTGCAGGGGTGAGCTGGACCACGATTTTATTTCTGAGAAACCTCTCATCACGGTATCCAGGCATCTTCTTTTTGTAGCACGCATTTGCAGAGGCAAAAGCCAGCTCAGAGTTTGGGAGTTTGTCTTTCCCAGTCTGGGTTGAGAAGACAGAGCATCCTTGGAGCAATCCTTGGGGTAGCCCCTCTGTTGAGCCCACCAGCCACGGGTTGAAGGCAGGAGAAATACAATATTTTGTCAATTGCTCCATCTAGTGCCATTTCAGTAGAAAAAGAATCAGGAGAACAACACTCGGAGCCGCTGCAGCCACAGCACTGGGGCTTGGGCAGCTTTCCCTGGCTGGTGATTGGAGGGGTTCCATGAGGATATGCCAGGTCCCAGCCCTGGCCCAGCTCTTACCTTGCAGTTCCAAGGCCAAGAATCTTTGCTTTCTTTATTGTATTTCTCTCATCCTTCTCAAAATGGGACTATAAACCCTTACATGGAAACATTTCCCCTGGAAAACATAACATCCCCTATGAGCATTTTCAGCTATTAAGAAATCACTTGCTTGGAGCAACCTGGGCTAGTGGAAGGTGTCCCCTGCCCATGGCAGAGGGTTGGAATGAGATGCCATTAAGCTTTTTTCCAACCCAAACCATTCTGGGATTACATGATTCTAAGTAAGGAAGGAATAAAGATTTTTATGCTGCCACTGTGTATTTTCCTGGTTTTGTGCAGGAATCAGGAACAAACTCTGCTTCAACCCCACCAGACCTGGGAAAGCAGCAGGGCCCTCAGAGCCTGCTTGGAAAAGGCTAAAAGCAAAGTCAAGGTGATCCTTGTTCCTTTTCCACTTGGGATGCTGCAGAACGTGGATGTCTCTGATTTGTTGCCATCCTAAAAGGTCCAGCTATCACAGGAATGTGCATGTTAGGGAACAAAATGTCCATTGCTGCCAAGAGGAACGACGACGACCAGGAGAGCGTTTAACCAGGATGTAAATACAGCTGAATTACAGAGGTAGATGTGTGAAGCCACGGAGAAACATGATAATAGAATTATATATCAATGCTCAGCACAACTGTAAAAACTGATGTTTTATACGTGTGTGACGTTAAATTAATTCATTCCAGTTCTTTCAGGCAAAGGGACATTAACTGCTCCATCTTGGCATAATCATATTACCTCAACAGGCCCTATGTGTGTCACACTTCCAGGGTGGTAATTGCCATGTGATTAATTACAGGGAATTTAGAGGCATTACAGTGATTCCTTATGCAGCAGTATAATGTGATGGAGTCCCTCCATCCCTCCAGGCTGACCTGCTGTCCCCACCAACTCATCTACCACAGTCCATGGTGCTGCCTGAGCACTGACTCAGGCTGGTGTCTTCCCCCCTCATATGGTGAGGAGGACACACAGACTTACAGCAGCTTAATCCCAGCCTTTGGAAGAAGTTGAAACAACAGCATAACTTGCCCTTTTCTTTGCAGGTAGCCAAGAAACACAAGCAGCCCTGAGTTGGCTCCTGGCGTTGCCAAGAATGTCTTTGATGGTGTCACTGTGAACTGCAGGTTATTCCACGTCTCTCCAGGTGGGGAAGCTGATGGAGGGACTGTGAAGAGCATGTGGCCCTTCAAAAAACAAAGGCTCTGATGGCTGAGTCCTCAAACCAAGGCAGGATATTAGGGAAAACTTCTTCACAGTCATCGGGCATTGGAACACACTGCCCAGGGCAGTGGTGGAGTCACCATCCCTGGAGGGACTCAAAAGCTGTGTAGATGTGGCCCTTGGGGACATGGTTTAGTGGTGGGCTTGGCAGCGCTTGTTCCTGGTTGGACTTGATGGTCCTAGAGGGCTTTTCCAACCTAAACCATTCTATGATTCTACCTGTGAGTTCAAATGGTGTTTCAGTGGCATCTCTGAAGGGCTGCAAGATGCCTGAGGTGTAAAAGTTCCTCCTGAGAGCATCCTTCGTGTTGATTTTGATTCCACCTGGGCCAGTAACGATCACTCAACACCTTCACCTTCATCCCCTGGTTTTGCTGCCTCTGCATCAGATCCTTGGTCTCTCAACTGAGCCACTTTTGCTGGTGTCCCCAGTTAAAAACTAACCTGGATGGGTTGCTGTAGCTTCTTGACAGGGTAGATGTGCAGGGATAATCCTGCTACCTGGCACCACAGCCTCCCATCGCACCGACAGCAACCGCTGCTCCTGCTCCCTGAGAAGGGCAATCACAGCTCTACTTGGAACAGCAAACAAAGACATCTCATGCAACAGAGCTTTTAACAATGACTTGAATTAAAAAAATAAATAAAACAAATGCACAACTACTTATGCAACTGAGCTTTATTTAGAATCTCTGAAGTCATAAAACGTCTCATTTTGCTGATCTACGTAAACATACAATCAAGGAGGTTTAATTGCTTTTTCCCTTGCGCAGAAATGAAGTTTTAAACAAACCATAACACCTCAACCCAGACAAGCATAATGCAAATTGAATTCTCTGCCTTGGTCCTGTGCATGGAGCACACACTGCTCTGCATGCTCACTGGTTTATCTGTTAGTTGCAATATAATTTTTGGCAGTAATATATTCAACACACAAAGTGCAAAATTACAAGAAGCAGAAAATGGTCTCTCTCCTTCTGAGCAACTGTGCAAAATATCTCAGCCCATGAATTCTATTAGTTATGTGTATGAACTGTGTGCGCATCACAGGCTAATAACTAGCCATGTAAAACTTCACTGATTAAGTGTGGCAACATCTTAGAGTCAGAATGCAACGGCTATAAAAACATAGGACAGAGCAATCATTCCCTTTGGTTGATAAATGCCACCCGCTATTTCTGAGAGTACCTCTTCACATCTCACCTTTAACTCCTGCATACCTTGGATACTTTTGCAACCAAAGGCAGTTTGTTAACATTTCCTCCAATTTGCTACATCTGGAGGTATTTCTGTGTCTGCAATCAAGATTCCACTAACACTTCACTTGGCAAATCAACTAGGATGGTGGGAATTCATTGAAAATGAGAAGTCTCTTTCCAGGCACTATTAAGGGAATACCCACCAATCGTTCCAGCAGGCTAAATGCACTTTGTGATTACCTAAAGTTATGGAAAACTTTCCAGTGAAATAAGGAAAACCCTTTTCCATGAGAGCTAATCGCAGCATCTCTGTCTCAGTGTAGTTCACTTCGCTTCAGGGCCTGTTCTTGTACGGAAAATGGGGAAATTCCCACTAAAACACGGAGAACAACCATACCTTTAACACCCCCCTGCACCACTCAGTTCTAGTGCAGATTTTGAATCTTCTGTCCATGAAATTCCTGGGATTTTTCACATAAACTGAGCAGCCAATTCTGGCCCCACCTCCCCTTTAATTTCTGCCAGCTACATCATCATTATAAATTATATCAAACAGTCCAAATCAGACTGTGCTGCATCCTCCAAAACCCTCCTGCTCCCCTGGATAGGAAGATTAACCCACAATGCCTTGCACTGCTGTGAATCTGCCTGCCAAACTCATCTGCTAAACCACTGAGGCCACGGCCATATAATCACTGCAGGACGGCTGTGACACGCCATGAAGTTACAGACATCTGGCTGAATGTTCCTGTGTCCCACCTCCACAGTGAGACTGGCCTTGGGAAGGCTCCTTGTGGGCTTCAGCACTCAACCTGGCTTAGCTTAAACCCAGAAGTTACTTGGGAGCTTCAGCGGAACTGTTCAACTCGCAGGACGGGCTGAGGAGCCTAAACCATCCATGGCTTCTGGGAGATCATCTCACCACTGCCTGGTAGTGCCTGGTATCATCCAAAACTGAACTCCAGCAGCCCCTGAGAGGGAAGCATCCCCTGTGATCCATGAAAACCTCTTCCTACACTATCAGATCCTGGGGAGGCTCTTGGAAACGTAAAACAGTTTGCTGGTTTGGATGAACTCCATCGAGCCCTAATGGCAACGTGCAGAGGGATTGCTGACCGTCATTCCTACAACTGCAGGATCACATTCCCCAAGCAAAACTTTTTGTCTTCATTAAAGTTTCAGGATGAACAATTATGCTGCAACTTGGCACGACAACAACTGCCTTTGTATGCAACATGCCTGGCATATATCAGCACATTTCTCCTTAAAAAATGTGATTAGAATAGGATGAGCTACACTGTTGTTGTTCATGCTGCCTAAGTATCTGAAAGGGCTCAAACATTTTAAAAGCCTAAAAAAATAAATTTCCCTCTCCCCTCGTTTATTTTTCATGCTAAAGGCTGCAAATTGACACATCACAGTAATTACCTCTGACTAACTTCCACAGACCTACCCAAAGAGATAAACATGAGAAGTTCACATTTGACTATCAGACTTACTGTGCCGAGCACAAATAATTTCCCAGAGGAGAATTTGATATTTCATCATTTGGAACAGTGGTAATTTAATTACATTGCTAATGTTTTCTGGCATACTTGAAAGAACAATTAGCATAAGTAAATCACGAGTGAGATGACAAGTCACTCGGCATTTATTTCTGCTCACCAGATGAGATCAGTTGATGATCTAAATTCTCTTTTGTCTGTGAACTGATTCCAGGTTCAGCACTTGCAACTGGGGTTCAGACCAGTGGGGATAAACTGATGCATTAAATAAAGTAAAACAGATATTGTTCTTTGAAGTTTCTTAATTAAACTTGTCCAGAGAAACCTTGAAAGCCACCAGGAGTAGGGGAGGGCAGGGAGAAATGCTGATAAATGTGGGAGGCTAAATGAAGCTGGAGATGCACACTACCCTGCCTGGTAATAGGACGAATACTGATTCATTCGTGCCAGGGTTTGCTTTGCATCCTGCTCGGGGCTGAGCAGGATTATTATAGCTCTACTGATGTTCTAAAATAATTGCATTTATCTCTGTGAGCACAATGACATTCATGACAACACCGTTAGTGTCACAGTTCCTTTCTGGCGCTTCAGAATAGCTACAGCTTGTTCATGGGTGACACCTTCCAAAATTTCCCCGTTAACGGCCACGATCTGGTCGCCGCGCTTCAGTCTGCCGTCGTCCGCAGCTGCTCCCTGCAACGGCAAAGCCAGGCATCAGTGACTGAACACAGAGCCCTCCCGACTCTTGGAATGCTGGGTGGAATGAGGAGGGATGGAGCACTGGAAAGCCCACCCTTGACTGGGTGGGGAACATGGGAAATGACAGTGCTGAGGTCTCCCTGAGTGCCTTCGACCGTGCCCCTTCGCTCACCCTGCAAGGTCTGGGGTGCTAAATACACCCCTGGGAAGGAGGGAAGTGGCTCGTCCCTGAAAGAAGGCAGTGTAAAGACTGGTTCTGGATTCTGTAATATGGAGAGGCTTGTTAAAGCAGCACTTAAATGTACTCCACATCCAGTGCTGAGAAATGGGTTAAAACATAGGGAGGGAGAGGGACACAAAGCTCATGCAGCAGAACAACCTGGGCAGCGCACCTGCTCCAGACAGAGCTGGGCTCCACGGAGGAAATGGCCTCAAGCTGTGCCATGTAGAGCTTTGGACTGGCTATCAGGATAATTTTATTCACCAAAAGGTCTGTCCAGCCCTGGCACAGTTGCCTAGGGCAGTGGTGGAGTCACCATCCCTGGAGGGATTTAAAAGCTGTGTACATGTGGCACTTGGGGACATGGTTAGTGATGGCCTTGGTAATGCTGAAGGAACAGTTGGACTCAACAACCTTAGAGGGCTTTTCTAACCTAAACAATTCTATGATGGTCCTGAGAAGCTCCCACAGAGCTTTCAGAATGGCTGTTCTTCTCCTGAGGCATCAGTGCAGCTCTTTGATTTGCATCCCCAGCCCTGCCTGCCCAGAGGTTGGCTCACGGTGTCTTTTTCTGCTCCACGGCCTCACCAGTGACTGCAGTAACTTTAGGTTCCATTTAGGGTTTCTCAGCCATGCTCATGTCTAGAAACTTGCAAGCCTAAGCATCAGTTGAAAGACAGAATATCCTCCCATGTTAATTACTGACTATTGTAAAAAGGGCAGGTATTTGTGGTTTGAGCCTCAGAATAGCAGAAGCAGGAGATATGACTTCTACTCCACCTTCAGACAAAGTTTTCTTGATTCTATCATCCACCCTGCCACAAGTGCTGACATAAGTGACAGCAAGTAGGCACAGGACAAGCAACAGTATGCAACTGATGGAAAGTATCCCTAATTTCCACTTCTTTCCTTTCCTCCCCCCTTTTTCCAGAACTCCCTTCATGTGGCCATGCCTGGTGTATCTTGTTCACCCACACTGAGCTCATCTCTAGCAAGGGGATGGGTGGGAAAAGGGGCACTTCTCCCTCCTCCACAGCAGTGGCCACTCTGGGGCTGGGCTGGGCTGTACTACGGCCCTTCCTCAGCCTTGGGGCCCAGAGCCTCTGCAATGCCTGGCAGGGACTCCCAATCCTCCCCCGACACTCAGGGTTGGGGTCAGAGATGGGTTTGTTCCTGTTTTTTCAGCTGAAGCTCATCCACCAAGATACAGCATCTCTGCAACTGCCCCTGTCCTGTACAGTGGGAAAAATGATACCTCCATATCTCCTGGAAGGCTCTTTGAGATTTACAGATAGAAAACTGCATGATAAATATTTTAATGTACAGAACACAAGTTTCCCAAGTACATAGAGCAATTTTTGCTGAGATGAAGTATCTTGTTTCAGCCATCAGTAATATGAAATATAAACTGAGGAGCCAGCTGTGAGTTCTGGGTCCACTAACTCACATCAATGTACTTAGACAGTACATTTTTGCTTTCTACTACATAATATATTATCCAAGCCAAATCTTAGCTTTAGTTTTAAAGATAATACAGAAAAAAAGGGAGAAAACAAAAAAAATAAAAGATACCTTGGCAAATATAGTCTTGACATAAATGGGCAGGTCTCCATGGGGACTTCCATACCCCCCTACAATACTAAATCCCAGTCCATCAGAGCCTTTCTCCAAAGTAATAATCTTAGGCTGAGGTGCTCTGAAAACACAACAAATATCACTTAGAATTGCAACGTCTGTCTCTGGGGTCTTTAGGCAGAAGGAACACTTACAGAGATATGTATCTATCATGGAGTTATTCACACAGACACAAACCATGACCCTTGCACCGAAACACTCCGGCACAGCACAGAGTTCAAACGCTGCTCCTTGTGCTTCAGCCCCTCATTTGGAAAATACTGATTTTTAATAAGAGCTCAGCAAGGCACTTATCCCTGAGGAGAAGTGAGACTCCTCTGATCTGCAGTCCCTGCATGTAATAAAGGAGAGTCTGCTTTCTTACCAGCCAAACTGTCATCTTTAGTCTGCCTAAGTGGCAACAGCAACATTTCCTTACAGCATAATTTTGATTTATGGCTTCAGAGGAATGAGTCTAATAGGTGCAGCCAGGAACACTAGTGTTTGTAGTCTCAGCTCTCCCACAGAATCTTCAGGCTGTTTTTTAACAGTCTGTGCTTGACACACATCCCTGTGCTCATAACCCCAGAGCGCATTGCTTCGAGCCTGAACTCTTTACTGCCTACAGAGGAAGACTTTTGGTAGAATTTAGGCCACTCATATGAATACACCCATCTCAAATTTGAAATTAGTAATTTCTACATCTGCAGAAAGAACTATTGTGGACAAAAGGTGGTCAGGCATTGGAACAGCTGCCCAGGGCAGTGGTGGAGTCAACACCCCTGGAGGGATTTAAAAGCTGTGTGGATGTCGCACTTGGGGAACATGGTTAATGTCAGTGGTTAGTGGTGGCCTTGGCAGTGCTGGGAGAATGGTTGGACTTGATCTTAGAGGACTTTTCCAACCTAAATGATTCCATGATTCTCTGAAAGCTGTTTGGCATCTTCCACCTATCTAAAGGTGCAGCCCATGCTGCCTAATAACTAGGCATTTCTTTAGGACTAAATAAATACATACATCTACCTAATTCTGCTTCATGTTTTCACATCCAAATTTCCTTACTGCTTTGATATGAAAAGAGAATACAAATCCTTCAGTGAAGTAAGCAATTCTCCTCTGAGAGCAGCAATAAAAACAGTATCTCACATTGTAAGACTGGAGAATGCAGCGCAAATAGCTTAACTTTTATACTCAAACCCCCTGAGGTAGGGCAGCAACTTGCATCTCAGCTTCTTAAAATAAATAGTATGAATCAAAGAATGAAAAACATAATGAAGATGCTGAACCAAAATGAAGACCAAATGAATTTCCAGATGATAACTGGGATGCTATGAGCTGCCCTAAAAAGCACACAATGGAGAATGATGCACAGGAGGGCTACAGCTCTACATTCCATCACCACACACAAGTGCTCAAAGTAGACATTTTAAAATCAGACTTTTTTTAATTGTAAAGCTGAAAAGATTCAAAAGAAAAGAAAGTTCTGGGACATGTTTTGAAATGTCTTTTTAACACCTCTTGTCTCAGTCTACCAATAACAAATGATTTCAAGTTGCTGCTATAATTCCTTCCAGGCAAAGAAGGCAACAGACAAGGGCAGCACTATCATGCCTAACACACTGGACAAGAAAGAAGACAATCTGATTTGAAAAATTCCCAGAACTAGTGCTTGGAAACACATTTTGTCCTTATTTACTCCAGCAATTTCTGTCAGCAGGTGAAGAAAGACATGAGTCTGTAATCAGCTTGGAGAAGGTCATAGTTTTCATTTTAAAGGTGATGGAAAATTAAGAGAGAAAAGCAGTGAGA
Organism: Acanthisitta chloris; assembly: GCF_000695815.1. NCBI lineage: Eukaryota > Metazoa > Chordata > Aves > Passeriformes > Acanthisittidae > Acanthisitta > Acanthisitta chloris. The sequence continues at coordinate 39,387 of NW_008664239.1, read as the reverse complement.
GAGACCTCCTGCACCACCCCAGGCTCTTCCCTTGCATGGCACACAGAAAGCCACCTCCATTCTGCAGGAGAGCAGGAACTTACTCGGGATCTTCCGAAGGATGCTCAGAGGACGAGTTCAGGTTGCATCCTGTGGACATGCTCTCCAGTTGGGTGGCAATGGCACTGATGTTGGTATCAGCCACAACCTGAGCACAAAGCACACAAGAACATACTATGTGTGTTCACTTAATACCAAAGGCATTTTGGCTACTGATGCAGAAAATAAACGATACATTTGGAAAATCAATTGCTGACTTTTTTCCAAGCGGATTTTAAATATCAGCCCTACTCTCTGAAATGTCCTAAAAATTCTATATTTTCAAATAATGGTAGCCACTTTTCTGGGGCTGAAATGCAAACTCTGCTCTGAAGCTTTCTCTTGCCTTCACATGGACACTGAGCAGAGTCTTTCTGGATAGTCCAAAGAAAGAGGTTACTTAGCCAAGGAAGTAAGAGTCAACACAGGGGGTCCAGGACTGGATGTGAAAGTAAAGGTCTCCCACAGGGAGCACCTTAGCCTTTAACGAAACACCAAGATCCAAGGGCTATTGGGTAAAGGCCCTGAAATACTTCAGATTGGTTTGTTAGCCAAGCAAGGAACAAATTAACCCTTGGTTTCAACTTTTCCGCATTTTTAGCATGAATTTAACAAACTGGATTGTTAAACTTCCTAATCCTGGTTCCTCTATTATTCCAAAATCATCATGAATGATGCTCTGAGAGCTGGAGCACCTCTTCTGTGGAGCCAGGCTGGGAGAGCTGGGGGTGTTCAGACTGGAGAGGAGAAGCTCCAGGGAGACCTTAGAGCCCCTTCCAGTGCCTAAAGAGGCTCCAAGAGAGCTGGAAAATGGGACTTTGGACAAGGCTCTGGAATGAGACGACAAGGAGGAGTGGCTTACTACTTGCAGAGAGCAGGGATAGATGGGATATTGAGAAGAAATTCTTCCCTGTGAGGGTGCTGAGGCACTGGTACTACCTTCTTTTTTGATAACCTTTCATTGATTCTAATTTTTTATTTGCTGTTGTTTTGGAAAATTTTCAAAGAAACCACCATGAAGTGGTTTGGATTTAAAGTACTTACAGCTAAAAGGACATCAATTTCCTGAACACTACATGCTGCAGTTATCCCTTCACTCCATCTCCCTGTGAGGAGATATTCTTCTCTGCTTGACACTAACTGTGCAGCGCAGGAGTTCAGCTCAGAGACAGTGAGAAACAGCCAGGAAGTATATTTTCAATATTTCCTCTAGCTACCTATGGCCTTATTTTATCAAAATGAACAGGTCCTTTTTCCACTTCTTGCTGTGAACGTGGCTTAAGCAAAACATACCTTTCTGAAATAAACCTCCATTCTATAAATCCCCGGTTTTAAATGCTCACAGTTCTTCCAGAACACTATTTCCCTCTTCCTAACCATTTGGAGCCAAGAGGGTGATAGAGCCAAGAGGTTCTCATGCAAATTTTGCATGCTAGGACTCAGGTTCTGGGATGGCCTAAATGAAGGGTCCAGCAGACAGGAGCTGCACCTGGCTTAGCCAACAAAGGCTCCGTTCAGGATTCCTTCCCGTGGCAGTAGGATAAGGAATGCCAGCCAGTATCTGTCGTGTTTTGTTGTTCAATAAAACCAGGGCAAAATAAATCTATATTCCAAAATCTTCAGCTGGCAGTAAGAACATATCAGAGTTCAACAACCTTGTAAAAAAGCTTCCCCTTATCTCATTACTACACCTGCAGAAAAGAAATTAAATTAAACCAAAGCATCAAAACAGCCGAGAGGGATGATTGTTCCCCTGAGACCTTAATCTCCCATTTGCAAACAGCATTTGCAAACTCCTTTACCATCCTTCCCAGGACGTTCCCATAATAAGCCTTTCCACACCACTGAACGCAATTATCTGACCTTTCAAAGCAGTTTGCCATGAAGTGGTCTAACCTGATAACAAACAGAATTACTTAATGACACATCACTCATGATTATCACAGCAATAGGGTTATTCAATTTAGGTTGTTTTAATAAAAAAAGAGCAGTTGGGTGAAGGAGAAGCACCTGTGGTTGGTGTGGAAGTTTACTGTACTGCCACACCACGGCAGGGCCTCAACACTACTCCCAGGATCACAGCATCCCACCTTCACATAATGGATTTGCAACAAAGGGAAATAAACTGTTCTATCAGAATAAACCTGCATCATCTGTAGAGTATTGGGCTCGTTTTAAGCCAGACAGCAAAAATGCAGAAGAAAAACCATCAACTGACAAACTCAAAGGCATTTCTAGAGGAACCTCTTTAACCCAAAGGCATTTCTAGAAGAACCTCTTCAACCCAAAAACATTTCTAGATGAGCCTATTTAACCCAAAGGCATTTCTAGAGGAACCTCTTTATTTGTATGAGGGCCCAAGTGACCGTGTGCTTCATCAGGAGTATTTTTAAATCCATGATGAGGTGGAATATGCTCTATTACAGCTTTGAAGATGAGCAATTTTGGGTTCTGCAGCAAGCTTTCATTTTCTATTCAGGGAATACTGTTGACATGAGAAGTGAAATTACTCAATGTTAGTAACAATATGATAACTATAATTTAACAGAGAATCCTCAGCTGGTGTGTATCTCTGTGTTTTCTTTGACTTCAATGGGACTACACAAATACACCATCTGCTCTGGAACTGGCTCATCACTTACCAGGTCAGCAGTTCATGGACAGACAAAACAAAGAATAAGCAAGTCTAAAACTAAGTTTATTATCATTTCCTTTCCTTTTTCCCTTTTCCCCCCATTTTTATAGTCACACTTGTGTCATAATGCAAGCAAGAAGCTTGCAAAAACCCCTCAGGACGTGTTCCAATCCAAAATGCTGTGATGATGCAGAGAATTAGAGTAGATTTTAGTGGTGTCTTCAGCTTATTTTCCAATTGTTAAAATCATTCTGTAAATGGGCAGAATTTTGCATTCTATCTGGCAAGTATTTTTCCCATCTCTTTGTGTAAACATAAAAATAACCTAAGGATGAAGATAGTGATAGGAGCAATTGGAACCGAAGTGGCAGAGCATGCCTTCCTTTTAGCTAGCAGAGAAACACAACAGTGCCAGCACTGTTTGCACTCCTGAGTGTTATTATTCATTATCTGCAGAATAATCAGCACTGTCTTAATGATGATTATCATTTTTCCTAAATGCTGCTAGAATTTCTTTCAGGAACAAGGAAACTGTGGGCAGCAGGGTACCAGTCCAGTTACATCACACACACAGAGAGAATTTCTCGTTCCTAGTTAACTTCAAATGAAAACAACGAACACAACTTGGAAGCTTGTTGATTTATCGTGTGTAGCAACAAGTCATTTTGTTCTCTTTGTTCTGCTTTTCTGTAATCATGCTCACAGCCTGTATGAATGGCAATAAAGAATTTTTTGAATGAAAATGATTTCTTGCTTTCATTCTGTGTAATTCCCATCAGCAAGCACCCTGCAAGTCTCTGATGCCTTGTGCCAGTGATGCTCAGGGTGGTTTTGTCACTCCTGAATGCCATTTATCTACCCTGATGCAGCTGCATGTTCAATTTATCACCATACCTGCAGGATAATGCTCCCATAAGCATTCTTTAGTAGATTAACTGCATCTGCATGAGACAGCCCATCCAAAGGTTGCCCATTAATACTGACAATCCGATCTCCAACCTGAAAGTACAACAGCAATGGAAAATTACTAGCATTAGGGAAAATTAAAATTAAGAATGCTTAAAATTCCTCGTGAACTTGGCACTGCACAGTCATGATTCTCTTTTGCAGGATCCCTTTTGTGAGGAGTCTGCACTGCTAGTGATCATTTCCCATTCTTCAGAGCTAGGACAATATGGATTTTTTAAAGCTAACAATATGATCAGAGAAACAAAGATGGATTGTCTTTTACTCTTTCCATTTGCAAGCAGAGAGAGGGAGATTTTCACTGCTTTCCTCCCATCCAGAAAGGATTCATTTGTGTCTGTATGTGCAGACAAGTTCATATTCTTCCAGACTCTGTAAGCATATGCTGAATGCTGTATAGGAAAGTAGGAACTTCTGATACTAATCTAAGTAACCTGGATGATTTCTTCTTCTTGGACATAAATATGATTTTGACCTTGGCACTCTGTGCTATTGTTTAATGCTATTGAGACATGGCATGAATGTAGCAGCATGTAGCAGCATGTCTGAATGAATCTCATGGGCCAAAGCATATGGATCTGCATAATGAGTTCAATAGTAAAGATTGCTTGAAACTCTCTCCAAAACTGAGAGTGTTCACCACAGTCATCCCTGGAAACCCACATGTGCTGTGGGTCTGGTACAAGTGTCTTATTTTGGTGTTTCTTGATTTTGGCAGATTTGTGTTTTGTGGCTGGTTTTTGGTTTTGATTTTGTATAAAAACAGGCAGAGTAGTCTATGAGACATTATCAAAGTGATACTATATACACAAGTGTTTGAGGTTCTTTCTCTGTGGGACACATGGCAGATGAAATAGGAGATACTGAGGACTCCTCTACTCACTCTGAGTCTTTGGGTCCGTGCGGCCACACCACTGGCTTGAATCATAGCAATGAAGATGGGAATATCTCCCAATGGACTTCCCTTCCCTCCTGCTATACTGATACCAAGTGCATCATTTGGGCCCTAAAACAAAGCAAAACAAACCATCTGCAATTGGGGTAGAGGTTAGTGGTTAGAGTATGGCAATAACTGACTTGTTTGGTTTGTGGAACGGGGAGAAAACAGGTTTGACAGACACAGGAGTCCTCACACATGCAGGTCCCAAAACACAGGCACACATCCAACATGCAGCTGCAAACACAAATAATGCAATTCCACTTGTGAGAAATGCTGCAAAAATGAACAACTTCAGTGAAAGGTGTCAGCTTTATGAATTGCTAGAAAATTACTCACTGACCCTTGTTATCTCCACAGTCCTTGGGCCCATATCAGCTCCTACTAATAAAGAAACAAACAATTAGCTTCTGTAATTAAGAGATAATATAATTAAGAGATAACACTGTCAGGTGACAATGGTCCCTTGCTGCCTAGGCAGAGTTATCACCAAGCAGGAGCGGAGCCTTCCTGTGCCAAATTAGGCAGAGCTGCCCACGTGAGGAGGAGGAGGAAGGATGAATGTGGGTGTAATCCCTCCGGCTGATGGATGTCACTGTGATGCCCATTGTAGCCCTGCCACAATCTATGGAGCAGCAGCACTCTGCCAGCCTGGAGAAGGGCCCTATTGTGCCTTCACTCTATTAAAGATTGGCTCATTATTCCTCAATCACAGTGTCTCTGCACAAAGGGCACATGGCTGCTCTGAGACTGGGGAGATTCCATGATTTCCTCTTCCAGTCTGTGGTGCATTGGTAAATAATAGACAGGCAGGAGGTCTAGCTGGGGTGTGTGGAGTCATAGGGTGTTCAAAATACTCAGAGTATTAGAAAGAGGAGGGAAGGGAAAGGGGAAGAGAGAAAAGGACGCGCGGAGAGGGGACAAAGTAAC
>NW_008664239.1:30794-33741 GCF_000695815.1 Acanthisitta chloris | reverse complement strand
GAGGATGGGGAAAAGGAGAGAGGGGAAAGGGGAGAGGGAAGAGGGGAAGGGGAAGAAGGGAAAGGGGAGAGACTTCAGACAGATTGTTCAAACTGGGACTAAACGGCTCAACAAGCTGATGGTGTAATCAGGTCCTGGGTTCTGCTACACCAACCCCTAATGGTATCAGCTTTAATTTTTAAGAACTTCTTAGAAGACAGCCAGAATTAGTCTCTTCCAAAGGCCCATGATTCTTACCCCCCCATGCCAGCATTCCTCATGCAGGTGTGCCTGTGCAGACACCTGCTGTGGGTGCTGTGAGGTCTGTGGCAGTGGGAAGCTCAGCCCTGGGGACCCCAAATCAGGGCATGACATGCCCTCTCAGTGCTGCATGGCCCTTTCAAACAACACCAGGAAGGCTGCCCAAAAGCTAAACACCTACTCCAGTGTGTGCACACTGTCTGGAGAAAGGTCTTCTACTCCTGCCCATGGCCAGACATGTGCAAAGATTCCCAACTCTTGGAGCAAGCTCTCCCCAAGCTACTGCAGGTCATAGATTTAGCACTTGCTAAATCTGCAAATTGCAAACTGGGCATTGTGACTTTCTCATTACAAAACAGCCCTTTATACACTCAAGAGCAACAAAGATATAAATGAAGTGGTGGCAGCTTTATTCCCTGAGAAAACTGTTTCTAATGCGAGAACCATTCCCGTGCTAAGCCTCTGACAAGGGCATCAGGGAATAGCAGGGCACAGGAGTTCTGCACTTAAAACAGAGGAGCCATTACTCCTCTAGTAGACATAAAAATAATGTCATTTGCTGGAAAGTGTTCGGGTCTTAAAACATCAGTGGGATGTCTTCTGGGAGGCTGAGCAGGAAAACCAGATTCAAGTATTCAGTTTTGCTTTTAGAACAGCCCAAATGTAAAGCAAATAACACTCAGCTATTCTGACAGCTGCCCAGATTGTACCTGAGTTTCTCTGAGACACATCTGCTGAAGATCTTTTTGTGCTGACAAAGTTCTGTAAGGTGGAGAGGACAGGAGCAAGCGCAGGGTGGAAGTGGCTATGGACACTCTGTTGGCTTGCCTAAAGTTAAAAAGAAATAAAAATCTGTGAGTCAAACCCAAATGTTAACTTTAAACCAGATCCTGCAACATATGGGCACAGCTGTGCACTGTGCCAACCACACTGGAAATACCACATTGGCCATGCAAGTGCAAACCCCTTTGGTAGGGGAAACCTATCAAAATCTCCACATAGTGGTTGAGTCACCATCCCTGGAGGGATTTAACAGATTTAACCCATGCCCCCAAGTGGTGGGCTGGTCAGTGCTGGGGGAATGGTTGGACATGATGGTCTCAGAGGCCTTTTCCAACCTACATGACTCTATGGTGCTGTTCACGGTACTACACCTTCACTCCCTTAAGTGCACACCTAATGCCTGTATTGTTCAGGTCAGCTCTAAAGTGCCTGTTCCCCTCTTTCACTTGTTCCCAGTGTCTCCAAACCTGAGAAGGGGAGATGAAGGCTGCTGCTAATGCTTGCGGTAACCCCCCGTGACGAGCCCTGCGCAAGGCACTCAGGAGGACACCAAACAGCTCCTCACAAACAAGGTGGAGATAACACTGACATCCCCTTTGTTACTTGGCTGTACCCTACAGGCTTTGTTATTTTAGTTGAATATACTGTAATTGCCCCTGCTCCTTTCACTTGCCCAAGAATCTATTCTCACTTCCAGAAGAACATGCCAGATGACAAAGGGAGTCTCTGAAGAGAGCTGCTTACACGTTACCCATTCTTGGCCATCCATTTCCAGCCCTCCTTTCCCCTCTCTCCTTATCTGGCTTTATCTTCAGACTCTGCTCCTCAAGGAAACACAATTATCAACTTAGGAAGTGCAGCTGAAGAACAGGTTTCATCGAGGACCAGACCTTTCCAACTGAGCTGCCTCATACAAAACAGACCTGGTCTATCCTTCTCCATCCACAGCAGAGCTTTCTCCCCCTAAACGCATTAGTCGGTGAATCAAAAGCTCTGGCAGCATTTATCCCCACTGACCAGTGTGCAGCTGTCAGTGACAAACACCAGGCAGAGCACAATTTCCACCTCGAGCTGCCAATTCATGGCCCAGTTAACGCAATTTGCAACACGCGTGAAAGAAGTCACTGTCCTGCACCACAAGGCTTCTGTTTCTGCTGTTAGAGGTATGCAACGGACCAAAAAAGCCAAGTGAGGACAAAAGTTCTGGATGCTCTTGGCCAGCAGCTTCTAAACCAGTGCTTGCAGTTGTGCAAATCATTCAGGCTGATTTGCTGTTTCATCTGCCAAGATTTTTATGACTCTTGGAAGGGTTTTGCTGAGAAACATTTATTCAGTTTTCAAAATCACCAAGTCACTTTGGAGCAGCGAGATGAAGGCCCTCAAACGACTTTGCATCAGGGAGATTTAGATTTCCTGTATTGAAAGGAACACAGAAATTACCAGGTTCCTGCAAAAGCCTCTTAAGCTACAAAGAAAGGAGGATGAGGTTGTTTGATCTGATTTTTTTATCTAGACCCACGTTAGATACTATAGCGTTTTGCTTCCCTTTCAGCTTTGAGCTTTACATGGTAAAACCAGGTGGATCATGTTTAGCTGTCACTTTGTGATTACATTTCTCTTGCTTAGGCTTGATGTTGATACAAAGGCCAAGAAATAAGTAATACTTGAGTGGTGCCTTTACTTAATGCAATCAGTATAACTTGCCTCTGCTACTTCATTTCTCCTTGCCTGCTGCGTGCAGTGCAGATATTTCTCCAATGCTATTTAGCCATTATTTTTAAAGCTGGGCTTAGCCCAGCTGTTCCCACAGCTTTAGCCCTTCCTGGTACCTCAATGCCCCCAGACAGCAGCCTGGATAATTGCTGGCCTTTGGGAAGTGAAGAAATCATACCAGACAACGATGATTTTGGCACCTTTTGGGGTT
>NW_008664239.1:0-30734 GCF_000695815.1 Acanthisitta chloris | reverse complement strand
TCCCCTAAGCCTCCTGTGGCTCCTCCTCTCAATTTCCCAGACCAAGCCCTTCTTTTAGCAGTTGTGCATCCCACCAGTGTGCAGCTCCCCCCAGGGCAGAGAGTGGCCAAAATCCTGCGTAACAATCACCCTGCTGTGATCCACAGCTTGTCTCTCTCAGATACATTGATAACTTAAATATAATGGCAAAGCAGTAGGTCTTTGGAGAAAAATTCTTCTAAAAAAGTCATTCTGCCTCGTTTCTGTCCCTTGCAACACTCCAGCTTTAATACCGGTGGATCAGTGTCTGGGTGGATCGGGGGGGTGCAGGGAGAGGGGAAAAGCCCTGCACTGATTGAAAAGTGAATTGTTGTCCTCGCTTCAGGTAAAAAGCAAGTGAAGCAGGAAATTGCTCTGTGTTTTCTTTCAGAGGAAAGCAGCTCTCATGTGGTTCTGCCATAAGATAGGCAAAGATACAGTTCGGTTTCATTAACTCATTTTGATTGACAAAACAGCTGCGGAAAATACATTCAAGCAGATTCTGCAAGTCTAGAAACAACATTTCTGGGCCTCGTCATTTGAGAAAAATATTACAGATTCTTGGTGTGCCTTGGGAAGACACTCCTTAAACCAATTTACCAGTTTAACAGCATTTACTAGCTCTTCTGCTTAATCAGCTGCGGTTCAGTGCAGAAAATTATGGGGATAAAGTATTTTGTTCCCCATCTTCAGCAGTACTTGTGGAAGGACTGAGCCTCAGACACACACCTGTGCTCCATCCCTGTGCTCTGCCCTCCACAGCTCCATTTTATACATGGGAATTTGTCACTAACCTGACTGTTTTGGGATGTTTTCCGTGATGACAGCCATGATCCAGCTCGCAATCTCCCAAGCTCAAGATGCACCAGGCCTTGGGCACACTTGGAAAAAACCAAACACAGTGTACAATTTAAGTAGACATATAATATTTCATGCTCTCCTGGAGACAATTATGTTTATATTCAGCACCACAACTCCGTGAAGAAAACCACAAGAATGCTCAAAACATGAACATTTGTATTGAGACAGTACAAAAAGCAGATTTAGGTTTATCCTGAAGGTTTGTCCCGGTTGCTGAAGTTAGTCTGGATGTTCCTAGTGGCAAATTGTAGATGGGCAATTACTCAGTAAAAATAAACAAAAAGCCCCCAACACTTGAGTAGATGTTTTAACAACCCTTCAGAGGAAAAATGTTGCAGAACAGGGTGAATTTAACCCATATGGATTCAACTTAACAATATCCCCTCGTATCACCAATCTCCAGTTCTTAAATAGGTAAACTCTTGGCCAAGTACCAACCCTGAATGGAAAAAGCAAGGAAATAATTAGCCTTTCCCTTCAAGAATGAAAGAAATCACATGCAGAAACACTGGTGGTGATGGCAGGGGGAAAGCCCTTGTGTCCAGATGCAGTTTGGAATGGGAATAGGTCTACAGCATCCACACAGGCTGTCAGGGCTGGGAGCTGTATGAGGACTAACACCAGGCACTTACGGCTATCCTATCCCCTGCTCTCTCCTCTGACCCAAGCAGCCACATGCTTTTTGAAGGAACAAGGCAACTTTTCCCAGAACTTGAGTGTAAAATCCCTTCTGGAAGAGGGAAATCTATGCAGGAACAGATTTAAGCTGTCATTTTATAGCTGCAGGTCAGTACAGCACAGCCAAAGACATTTATTTCAGTTCTGGTTTGTAAGCCTCTCTGGTTTCCAAGTATTTTTCTAACATATGAAATACACAGTTGTATTTTCTAACTAAATGTGTCTTTGTTTTCCTGCTTCATATCATCCAATTCCTAGAAATACACGGAGAAGTGATTTTAAATGAACCTCACAAAGTTATTTCAGATGGAATTCCTGTCTTAGCAAGCAGTTGGAACTGTCCTGTGTATGGCAAACAGCACTTGAGGATAATTACCTTGCAGTATCAGTAACTGCAATTTAGTATCTTAAAATGTATTCTGTACTCACCTTAAGTATAGTGGCAACAGTCTCTTGTGAGGCATTTCTCATATCCTCCCCATTTACAGACAAAATCTGATCTCCTTGAATTAATCTTCCATCTAGATCTGCAGCTCCTCCTTTAACAATGTCAGAGATAAACACTCCACTTCCATTTCTAACAATGCAAGAAGCATATGGCTAATTACACAATCCAATATTCTTTGGGAGACCAATTTAGATTACTTGCATTTAAGAGACATTAAAAGAAACCTTTGAGCAGTGGAAGAACTACTTTTACACCCCATTCAACCATGTAAAAAATCAATGAGTTTTAAAGCCACGACATGTTTTGCTATATTTAATGCTGTCTTTCACCTTGAGTTGTTAGTTCTGACTGTATGAACCACAAAGATTCCTGAAAAACATCACTTGTATGAATAACAAGCCAAGGATTGGCCTAAGATGGAGTTAACTATCTTGTGGGACACAGTTGAGTGGTGGACTTGGCAGTATTAGGTTAAAGGTTGGACTCAATTAGCTTAGAGAGCTTTTCCAACCTAAATGATTCTATGGTGTGAGCTGGTGCCAACTGCAATGCCAACATTTGGCATTTGGTATCCTTCATCCTGAAGGACACAACACTTCACACCTTGAATTATACCTGGATATTTAATTGACTTCAGAAATTGGGCTACCTCTAAGGTGGAAATCCCCACAACGAAGCACTTAGCAATAGCACAGAAAGTTGAGGACAGAAGCAAAGGCAGGAGGGCTGGAGGCTGCGATTACCATCTGCAGGGTAATTTACATAAGCTAAATTAATTACCCAACCCGCAATCTGCTCACAACACCTGGGTTAAACATCACCACTCTTGTACAAAACTGCTGTGGAAACTTTACTGACCATACACAGTCAGGATAATGACAAGATGATTTGTAATTGCACAAATAAATTAGTTTGGGCAATACAGAAAACCAACCATATGACTCCTAGGCACTGACACTGAACAAGTGTCGTGCCATAAACCTCTCTTAGCAATGAAAGATTAAAACTATCAGTGCTTTGCTTCTAGTGATCTAACAGCAATGGTTTAAAGACAGATCAGTAAAGAGTCATAGTTTATTAAGCAGCTGCTATCTCCCACCATATTGCTCTCTACAACAACCTGGAAGGAGGCTATAGCCAGGTGGGGGTTGGACTCTTCTCCCAGACAGGACAAGAAGACACAGCCTCAAGCTGCACCAGGAGAAGTTTGGGTTGGGCATCAGGAAGAATTTCTTCACTGAAAGGGTGGTCAGGCATTGGAATGGGCTGCGCAGGGAAGTAGTGGAGTCACCATCCCTGGAGGTGTTCAAGGAAGCACTTAGTGCTCTGGTCTAGTTGACAAGGTGCTATGTGGTTAGAGTTTGGACTCAATGATCATAGAGGTCTTTTCCAACCTAAGTGATTCTGTATCTCAGGTTCTGCTCCATACTTGCAGACCTGCTCTCTGCTGTTTTATACAGTCACTCTGGTACTGTTCAGGATTTGGGTCTAACTCAGCCTCTTATCTTCCACTTACATCGCTCCCTTTGAACCCGAGTAGAAGCTGAGCTAACTCACAAACCCATCTGCAAAGGCATATCCTGGTATTTAGAAGTGGAAAGGTTTCTCTCCCAGTTTTGAAACCAGAAAAGCCATGGTTAGGGCCCCCAAGCCCTGAGACATGGCTGTGCTGATTCCACCAGAATAGAGAGCTCCCAGTTCTGCATGTGCCACACACCAAGAGGGATACCCACTCCGTGCTGTATACCAGGAGCTCTCCTGTGCAGCCTTAGCCTTCACTGCTCAGGCCTGTTGTTCTGATAGAGGAAGCAGAACCACAGTCCCATCAAATCCTTGAAGATATTTAGACAGAAAATTATGCTCCTTGTGGAGTTTTCCTTTTATTTTATATTCCATTTGGAATAGCTACAGTTGTTCATGCAACAAAGCGAAACATTCCTCATTTGAAGCGCTGTCACATCAGAGAGCTGCTCTTACCGTTTCCCAGCTATGCTGAGCCCCAGTCCTCGGCCTGTTTTCTTTTGTATATCTACAAAGAAAATCTCCAAGTTTTCTTCATCTTTGTAATGTGCTTCATTCCTATAAACAACCAGCTGCACCTTCTGGGGCGTCTGTCGGAGCGCAGTGATCGCCTCCTCATGGCTGGCGTTCCGCAGATCGATCCCGTTCACCTGAAATAATCCGTGTTTGCTTTCCAAATGACAGGTATAAATGATCTTTTCATCACACCCTACCCTTGTGTGACAGCACAGATTTGTCAAATTGACACCCCTTGGCGCTCTAATTTAGTGCTCCCATTTGCAGAGGGCCGAGCTCCTGGATCTCCTGCGGAGCGCACGTTTGGGGCTCTGCGCCACAGCCTGGAGTAAATCACTATAATCAAAACATCTTGGCTTGGAAGTTTTGTGGGTGTTCTCCCCTTCTTTTTAACCATAAACCTTTGGAACCTCAAACAATGTTTCCTTCTATAACCAGACATAGTGGGATGTGCTCCTTTGAGCTCCCTGTGTCTCTTACTGCGCAGATTCCTTCTCCCCTGACCCTGCAACACTGTCCAGCCGAAAACAGAAGGAATCAGGAATACCAGCCATGGAGAAGCCCAGGCAGGATGTATTAAATGGTGATTTTCCCTTTTTCCAATAGATGGCACACCAGACCGCTCCTGGAGCACCCAATTACACTTCTCTTACCATAACCTGAGAAGGTTTCAGCATTTTAGTAGTATCAGACAGAACAAGAAGTTCTACTTAAATGTACAAGCACTATTGCAAGTTGAAGTTTTATCTCCTCATTTTGTCAAGGCTGATCCACAGATGCCCTTTAAGGTGTTTGCCAATACTCTGTCAACAAAATCATCTTTTATTTCTTAATACCAAAACATACTTAAATGTTTTTGAAGTCTCTTTAGATAGTAGCATAAACTGTAACAGAATAACCCTAAGTGAATCCACTTCCATAAGTTTTAAGGCAATGAAAATATTTCTCAGCATTTCTAGAATGCAAAGTTATACTTAACATTAAGATAATTAAGCCTAATCTATAGTAATTACATTGCTTTGTCTTAATTCTGCACACATTTATTTATGTGCTGCACTGATATTCTCTCCTCAACGCAGACATCTATGTGTGCTTTATCACCCTAATCTGAAACTAATTCAGAGCCATCTTTTTGATTCATTAGCACAGCTTTTAAAAGCAGAAATAATAACAATATCACGGCCCACAAACATTAGCACTTTCCTGTTTGGTCAGAGAAGAATTAATTAACTTGCCCCATTTTTACCCCCTAATTACTGTGCTCTGTTAATACACCGTTATTTATAAAACGAAAACAACATTCAGCCTCAATGCTAACAAAAATATTTTCAGTGCAAGAGCTGTAAAGACAACTCCCCAAGTACCCCTCACTATTTTTCTAACCCTACACACCGAAGCCTTAATGGCCATGCTGGGAATTTGTCCTGAGCTGACAGCAGAGCTGCAAGCAGCTGTGCTGAACCCCTGCCTGACGCAAGTTTCATTTGCAGACCAACATTTGCAGACCAGCACTTCTCTCTTAACCCTTTCCTTCCACCTTTATCCATGCCTTTCCCTCCACCTTTTCCATGCTTGTCTGCAGGAAAACCACCACATTTATTCACAGCAACCATTCTGTGTCTTCCCCAGTCAGATGGCCTGGGGGAGCTGGTAGTTCCCTGAGCAGTGCCATGGGCAGGCAGTGCTTTCCACAGGGATGCTGGGAGGGATGCTGGGAAGGATGCTGTAGCCACTCTTGCCTCTTGTTGGCCCAACTCAGTGTTTGGGTTGCAGGCAGCACAGAGATCTTGAGCGGCGGCAGCAGCACAGGTCTCCGAATGAAAGATTAAAGAGATGAATAATACTAAGCTATTGGACATGACAGCTGAACTATGTAATTCAAGAACTGCCTTGCTCAATTAAATTTAATGTATTCTCAATTTGTACCTTCAGTTTATACGAATATATAAGGAAATATGAATTTTTCAGGACGTTGTCAGTGACAGAAAGGAAGCCTCTAATATGGATCCTACTCAGTGACTTCTCCTCCTGCATGAAACCTGCACTGCATGGAATACAAGTACACACAACCAGGATAGAAGCAAGTAGGTACACAGAGAAACCTGTTTACCTCCAGAATCTGGTCACCAGCCCAAAGCCTGCCATCTCGGGCTGCTGCCCCTTCTTCATAAACTTCATGGATCACTATGGCATCCTGTGGGAAGAAGAGGGTAGGATGAATCCTCCTTCCCAAACACCACCCAAACTGGCAGCCACGACTCCACACAGCCCACCACTCTGCAGTAAAAAAGTACAGCACTCCACTGTCAGGAGAAGCAATACTGTAACACAGATTTTGTTTCATTTTTAATATTTTGGGATACTACTCCTGCAAGCAAAACACAGAGAGCCAGTAAAAAGGTACAAAGGATTTTGTTCACCACTTCAGGGTAGTCTTGTCTAGAGCTTCTTCCACCATTTTTACACATTGGCACCAGCAGCATGTGAACTCAGTGTGAACTGTTGTATTAATATTGTCTAGTTTTAATGATATTATTTAAAACCAGATTCTTTGGAGCTATGAATATTTTTAGGGACTTGGCATAGGTCTCAGCTTTAAGCAAGAGCTGAATGCCTTGTGGTAAATAGTGCTGGTTAAATCTGTAAGAAATGAAATCCAGAAGAAAGGAACAATGGCAAATGTTAGTTTATTACTGAGGTTGGAAAATGTAGGCAGTGGCAGATGTAGCTTCAGGGAAGGTTTCAGTGATTTAATCTTATTGCCAGCAATAGATGTCCCCAAAGAAAAAGCATTACAAAGAACATACTGTTCTCTCGCTGGTGCTTTCCCTTCGCATTGTTCTGGTTTGTTTCTTTTCTTTTCCTGAGAAAAAATAGGTGAACATCCTGCTACAGTGCTTCAGCTAGCAGGATGGGACACTTCACTGTGCAAAACCTGTTCCACTAAACAAGATCACCAGCAAACACTCAGCCTCAGAGCTGAACTGGCTTTGATACCAACTCTGGCTCTGGATAAACACGTGGTGATTTTCAATTAGATACACAGATATTGGATAACCAGTTCTCAGACAAATATACCCTCCAAAACCACTGTGGCTGTGAGGTCACCCCACCAACCCGACGTACAAGTCAAAGAAAAAGCCTTTCCACAGTGTTTCCAACAAAAGGTTGGAGCGTGCGAGCCCTGCTGTGCGCTGCCTTCCTGGAGCAGGGCAGGAAATCACTGCTGAGCCAGAGCAAAGTCCCTCCGTGTTCGGAAAACACTGTTAGGTACTACATCTCTCACCGAGTTAACCCCCCTGTGTTGCCTCACCATCCTTTCCCAGCACACATGGTGCATGTTGAACAGAAAGAGAACTCAAATGCCCTTAAGCTAACGCTCTGATCAAGACAACATTGGGAGCATGATTCCCTTTCATTCCCACTACACCTTATTTAATGATGTGGACTTGTATCTGCTGGGGCACAGCACCATTGTCACAGGTTCCCTCTTTGATACATGTATGCCAGCCCCTGAAAAAAGCCTGGAGGATTGCAATCACAAATGGATTACAGCTGATCCAAGCGTCCCAGATGGGGGAAAAGAGATTTCAATCTACATTAATGAAGGCAGAACACTATGAGCTGTGTAGCAGGTAATTAAGAAAATCAAAAGAACAGTTTGATTAAAATATATATACATACACACACACACACCCCCCACTGGCAGCTGGAGGGTCTTCTTGCAATACCTGAAGAAACAATTACCAATGGAAGAGAACAACACATGCATGTCTATCTCAGCAGCACTGAGAAACCCTCTGCTATGTGTCTTAGACCTTCTCAGTTGTGGGGTTTGGGTTGTTGTGGGTTTTTAGGGGTTTTTTTTGAGGGTTACCTTTGTTTTAAAAATTACTATGTAACTCTAAGTCAACATAAGAGGCTTTTGCCTGGGTGAAAGGCAGAAGGTGACAGTGATGTATATTTTTTCACCTGAGGCTGATCACGGGTCACTTAGAGAAAAAGCTGAGTCTGTGGTTTAGAACTTCCACCGCACATTTTACTTTTAGTTTTTGAAACACTTTACCAAGGCATGATAATTGAGAGCAGCCCTGAGGGGAAGGACTTGGGGTGTTGGTGGATGAGAAGCTCAACCTGCTCCAGCCATGTGCGTTGGCACCCAGAAACCCCCTGTGTCCTGGGCTCATCCCACAGTGCAGGCAGCAGGTGAGGGACATTCTGTCCCTCTGCCCTGCTGAGTTCCCACCTGCAGTGCTGCCTCCAGCTCTGGGCAGCAACATCAGAAGGATGTGGAGTTGCTGGAGTGAGTCCAGAGGAGGCCACAGAGACCCTTCGAGAGCTGGAACAGCTCTGCTCTGGAGAGGCTGGAAGAGCTGGGGGTGTTCAGTCTGGAGAAGAGAAAGCTCTGGGGAGACCTCAGAGCCACTCTGAGTGCCTAAAGGGGCTCCAGGAGGGCTGGAAAGGGACTTTGGCCGAGGGCCTGGAGGGACAGGATAAGGGGGAAGGGCTTTCCACTGCCAGAGGGCAGGGATAGATGGGATACTTATTCTTCCTTATGAGGGTGATGAGGCTCTGGCACAGGCTGGCCAGAGCAGCTGTGGCTGCTTCATCCCTGGAAATACTCCAGGCCAGGTTGGATGGAGCTTGGAGCAACCTGGGCTAGTGGAAGGTATCTCTGCCTGCGGCAGAGGGGTTTGAACAAGACGGTCTTCAAGGTCTCTTCCAACCCAAACCACTCCATGATTCCATGAAAGCATTTAGCAGTGGCCAATGAGATAAGACAAAATAGTGACCAGCTTGTTAAGGCAGCATCATTCAACTGGGACACACCAGGGCAGTGGATGACAATAAGGTTGGGTAGAAAAATGGCAATGTGACCATGTAACAGCAGACTGGGCACATTCGCAAGACAGTGAAATTAAACACTTTCAGACTGTATTTAATCTCGTATTTCCTAACCTCTGAGCAAGGAGCTTTCACCCACTTTTCTTTAAGTTTGTTTTCTATCTGAGGTTGCTTTCAAAACAGTAACCAACCTGGAGTTAGCAGCTTTTCCCAGCACTGCAATATTAAATGTAAAACTGCACATACCGAAGGCTTAGATTTAGGAACCACCAAATGCTATCAGTTTGAATAATCTGCATCATCTATTTGAAAAGGCAACAATTCAGCACTACACTGTGGTTCCTGCATGTGTTACAAGCCAGACCTAGAACTAATCAAAACAGTAACCAACCTGGAGTTAGCAGCTTTTCCCAGCACTGCAATATTAAATGTAAAACTGCACATACCGAAGGCTTAGATTTAGGAACCACCAAATGCTATCAGTTTGAATAATCTGCATCATCTATTTGAAAAGGCAACAATTCAGCACTACACTGTGGTTCCTGCATGTGTTACAAGCCAGACCTAGAACTAAAAATACACATGGAAAGGTACATTGGTCTGTGCCTACACTGGAGAAGGAAACATCTTGCTGACCTGCCAAAACACTGTTTTCCTTAAGTAGGTTTTTTTTAAAGTGGTGTGGTTGAACCAGGCTTATCAAATCGATTAAAAACAGAACCAAGCAACATGTCCATGAGGTACTGTAAAGATTTTTAAATAGTCCATAAGCATAAATATGAGAGTCTTACCTTCCTTAGCTTATAAACTATGGCAAACAGACCTCCCTCCTCTGGTACCTCTGGGATCAGCTCAAAGTACATTTCACCCAGAAGTAATTTTTTCCCAATGGATCTAGTAGGATCTGGATAAGACTCTGTTAGTTTTCATCATCCATGACAAATCACCAAAACCAAACTATTGATGCTATTGAGCATTTCAAATTCTATCTATATTTTAAAGTTCATGCAGTAATGAGATGCCATGTCAAACCCCATCCATCTAACCAAGCCCTAATCCATAATGACTCTATTGACAGGCATGGATTGAAGCTGGAACACCCCTCTCAGTGCCTCAAGAGAAAGAAAAAGGGATCTAGCCTGACTAAAACAATACATAGCATTTATTTAAAAGATAGATTTTGGTTCCTGGATGTCTGCAGCTCCTGCTCACTAGCTTCAAATTCAGTGTGTGCTTGATATCTCTAGAAGTCAAGGGTTGAATAGTTCAAAATCAATCAGTTGAGAGGGAGAAAGGGAAAGTGGTGTCAATATTCAACTAGAGGTTGTGAATTCATGGTGGCTCTGGACAGATTTTCACTCCCATCCCTCCCCATCTCCTTTCACCACCAGTTTCACATAGATGATGGCTCTCCATGATAGAGCTTGGCAGAGACACAAAAACTGTTCGTGCAGAAGGAGGAAATAAAAACACTCTTGTATCGAGAACACAGTTGTTTAACAAAAAGACATCCAGCTGCTGAAAGCACATACTTCATGAAGTTTACAAATCCATTCAACAAACTGGAGCTTTAATCTTTGTATATTTTGACACAGAACAGTCTGGGACCGTTACACAAATGGGGAATTAATGCAGAGCTGAGCAGTTCTTGTATGGGACGGAAGGATGCGGAATTCGAGCCAGGGCATGTAAACAGCATTTCTCTATGCTAAACAAAGTCCATGCTCACAGGTGTAAACTGAGACTGTGCAACCATGAAAACACTGAAATACAGAGCTAAAGGGAATTTACTTGCTACTGCTGAGGTTGCTGTCCTGGACTGAATAATGTTTATATTATAGGCCTGCAGTCCAAGGAAATGAAGTTGAATGCACTGATACTTCACTGCATGGCTAAAAAAAATCACCTGCAAGTCAGGATAGTTCCCAAACATGGCAAAGAACATGCCTGGTTTGTATATGATATGCACCAAATCTGTTAAGAAGTAGTAATGCTCACCAAACCTGCCACACAATATGTTAGATGGTATTGAGTAAGTCTAGATTTGAGCTGTGGGACAGCTACACCCCTCACCAGCAGAATGTCACTGTGCCTGAATAGTTGTCTTGAGCAAAGGGAAGGCACAGATGTGACAGCTCTGAGAAAATGAGGTTTTGGCTGTGGAAGTAAAGGCAGTGAAGCAGAAGAGTTCATGAAGCCTCTTGGTCGACACCTTGAAGAATAATGTTGTGCAGAGCTAACAGTGAGGACCAGATGCCTTACAGAAACCAGCAAATCCACTTATGGAAAATACAGCTTGTAAAATGTGCCCAGGTTGCATTGCCTGTGACCTGAGTAGGGGAACTGGCCTGAACTCTCAGGGAATTGGATCTCAACTCCCCTCCAAGCCATGGATATTTTTTCTGCTTGATTTATAACAAATTCAGAGACCTGTCAGGGTAAGAATATCACACTCACCCATCAGCAAAAAGCACAAACAGACATGCTAACACCAAGAATTAAATTCAGTAAGACTGACAGCTTAATCTTTGCATCTGAAATGTCAAGAACTGGCATGGCAGAAACCCCAGGCAATGACCACAGCACTGCCCTGATTGAGCCTTTGGGAGAGAGGGGGTAAAGTCAGCTTCCTACTCAGGAAAGTCACTGACCAAGTGACCCTTAAAAGCCTACAGGAGCATAAACCACGGTGAGAACATCTCACAAGCTGGCTGTAGACTTGCACTGCTCACATGTTTTCTGCAAGTTTATAGCTTCTGAGCCAGTCTCTGGTGTTTCTTGTTCTACTGTGCAACTGTTCTCCAGCAGGACAAGCAGCAGCTTCCAACACAGGTGCCCTCTGCCACTGCAAATCAGCCCCAGACTGCTATTGGGAGTGCTGGGAATAGAGGATGAGGGACTATAAGGACACAAGACATGAAACATACCCAAACATGTCTGGATTTGACAAGGAAAAAGGTTGGAATTTTGGTAAAGAGGTTTCTTGGATAGTAGTGAACAGTCCTGCACTACTGCAGCTCATTCACAACAACCTATTGCTTTAGCTGAGCTCAACTTTGCTTTCTCTTTTCTGTGCTACTTCAATCCATGAGATCAGTCATTATTTTGATAGGATCAAAGGCATTTCACAGGAATAAGGTGATCCACTACACACTGAGCACTGCAATAACCACCAGCACAGCATGACACCGGGTAAGGTATTCAGTAAGCAATAAGCTGTTTGAAAATCCCAGACCACGTTTTCCAAGATGTCCATTTTAAGCTGATAATCATTAGACAAAAAACCTCCCCCAAACAGTTTAGAGCAGGAATCAGATCCACAGCTCTGTTCTCCAGCTACAAGGCTACCTTGACCACCAGAGCATCACCAGCATTTGTCCTGGACCAAGGGAGCATTACAGAAACACAGAATCACAGAGTGGTCTGGGTTGGAAGGGATCTTAAAGCCCACCTTGTTCCACCCCCTGCCATGGGCAGGGACACATTCCACTAGCCCAGGTTGCTCCAAGCCCCATCCAACTTGGCCCTGAACACTTCCAGGGTTGGGGCAGCCAGAGCTTCTCTGGACAACCTGTGCCAGTGCCTCACCACTGTCACAGCCAGGAATTCCTTCCTAATATCTAATCTAAACTTACCTTCCTTCAGGTTAAGGCCATTCCCCGTTCATGGAACCTATGTGATTGGGCAGTGCTAGAAAGCAGGCAGGGCAAACTGTTGGAATTACCTGCATTTTACATGTCTGTATCTCTGTTTGGTCTGCAGTTAGGAGAATGAAACTTACCACTAACCATAATTATGCATTTGGTCTAAGGGATGAAGCTTTCTTGCATGGATTAGAGCACTTTCCTGAGGAAGCCAAAAAGTAAAGTACATATAAAACAACATTCAGGAAAAGATGTTTTCTGATTGAGCTGACAAGTTGTGTTTTCCTAAGCTAACATTACACACTTCCAATTAATTTCCTGCATAGCTACAAATGTTACACTAAATTAGCATTATTAAAGATAATAACCCTGCAAGGCATTTTGCTGACTACAGGGTTACAGATTTATCTCCTTGCTAGGGCAAGTACAATACCATTAGCAATTTCCTTTTCAACTCCTGTAATACTTTGTCCAGGGTAGTAAAATTGTCATTTCATTTTTACAGGCTGGTTCACAGATAAAGTAGAAATCAACTAGTTGCACAGTGAGTTTCACTGGAGAATTAGCCCCATGTAAGAATCTCTCAGTAGTTAAAATAAATCCAGCTGCTGGTTTCTTGTAGGCAGAGGAAACTCTACAACAGTTATGTTATGATCTATGATCTTCCATTTGCAGACCTAAATGGAATCTAGAGATAACAGCTCAGCAAGGAAAGTTGAAGGTCAAGTCCAAGCAAATCTCTTGACTTCTCAGAGGGGTTTATCTAATGCATCGTGCTGCATAATAGCTCCTTCTAGCACGCCAACATTTGCCATTGCTAGTGTGCACAGACCATTAACAGGCACCCAAAATCCTAAGCCAAGCACTACTGCAGTAAAACAGGCTCTAGAATGTAAAAATGTATTACTGTGTTAATGTAAAAATGCTTTACATTGCACGAGCCCCAGAAACTGCTCCACTCAAGGTCAGAACAAAAGGTCTGTTTCCCATTTAGGAACAAGCCCTTGCAAGGGATGGTGTTCACTTGCCAACTTTCATAAAAAAGATTAATCCACAATATCAATATGAATATAATTTTTCATACTAAAATACAGATTTATTTTAAGGAAGTGGATAGTATTTGTATTACATTTTATAGGCCCCTATAGTTACATCTGGTCCTTATTTATTTAAATTTTATTCAGCTTGCATAATATTTTTGCTTACAGTTATATTCTCTAAGATCAGAAAAGCTCAAACCTGAAAATTCAATGGCACTATTCATTAACATTCCTTCGCTCTGCAGTCATCGACATTTGCAAACTCTCCTTTGATTCTGAAATAATAAAACTAAGGTAATAAGATGTTTAGTGTAAAAATATATGACTTAAGTCAGAATGATAGAAAGGGCTATGTTCCTGTGAATCACATGCCAAAGCAAACCAAAGTTTTGCAGAAAGTATACATGCTCATTTTAGAGGGAATAATAAAACACAGAATGACATATTAAAACCTTAACTCTCTCACTCTCATTATTTTATTAAATTAGGGGGAAAAAAAAGAAGTTTGGAGTGTACAGTGCATAGCACAGGTTAAAAATGCACGAGATCCTGAATGCCTGGGACACAGAAAGCCAAAAACCAGTGGTTTCAACCAGCAGCAACCAGGATCCTCCTGAAGTCCATTCTGACAGGTCCTACTGCTTTTGTATATTGTTAGCTTAAATTTTATGGCTGATTTACATTCCTGGAAGACAGCAGCTTCTTCAAGCAAGGCACAGCCACGCAGCTAGCCGTACTGTCAGCTAAACCATTGCCAAAGAGCCATCAAAGACATGATTTGCAAAACTTACTGCCCTAATTCCCTTTTGTGATAACTCATGTACAAAGCAGTTTGGGTTTTTCATGCTCTTGTAAGCTAACGTCCTTCTGGAATGATGATGAATCCACGAACTCCATTTTAACATGATCCAAGCAGGAGTCAAAGCAATTCTTCACAATTTCAAGCTAACTGCATTTACCACTCTGTCATTAAATTGCCTTCTGGTTTATAAATGTGGGTGATGGTTTAGAAGAGATTGCATTTTTTTTCCTCTCCCAACCACAAACTTTTCCTCTACAATACCCAAGCCACGATTAAAAACTCAGGACTTCTATTCCCATTTTTCATTCTATTGTTCCGTTCACTGTGTGGCAGAATTAACAGTAACAGTATCTATAGCCAATATATTGCTGAAACCCTCCCAAGGCCAATGTCTTCCTTTTCATTTGTAGTTATAAGGTAAGAATATTTCACTAGAGCAGATTCAGTCTTAGCTGCACTTGATGAGCATCTACAGAATCATTCAGATTGGCTGTCTATACCTGATGAAGATATTTTTGCCTGAATCTAAATATAACTGAGGTGGCAGCAAGGGAAGAAATCTCAACCAAGGGAGAACCTGCTTGTTTAGTAACACAGAAGTCACATCAGTCCTCATGTTCAGGTAGGTCCCCACTGCTGACTGCAGCACAGCCAAAACAGAGCTCTCAGGCTTGGCTTTGGTGCAGCAACATTCTGCTCTTGGCAGCGTGGAGCCCTCACAGGGTAATTAGCCCTTGCAGCTCCAGGGGCAAACATCAGGTCTTGAACAGCTGCAACTTTGAGCCACAGTTTTCTTGATTATTCCCTTGCCCTTCCTTAACAGATGGGGTTTATTCAAGGTATGACTCACCTAGACTGACAGAATGAATCTAAATATTCTTCTGTCAAACTGCATCCCACCACCAGCACGAAGCTTCCTCACTCCACCACGAGCCAGAAAACCTTCTGGGCTAACCCAGGTGATTAGGAAAGCTTTTTCCTCTCCGACTCCAGTGTTACCAGCTCTCACACTAACTTGAGTTAGCTGAGCACAGGCATATTCTATTACTTTTTGGATCCCTGCTAAAGTGTTCCAGTTCCCTGTCTTTGTGGATCACTTTATTTTAGAGATGGAGTACCTTAAAGTTTGTTAATTGCCTTAAAAATACTTTTTATTCAGGTCAGCTGAAAGCAAAAGTACAAGAAGAAAATTCAAAGTAGACAATTCAGTATAAATAATTTTGCATAAGAAGTTTGTTGTTGTTTTCAACCAAAGAAGAGCATAAAATATGTTTTTCTTCTCTTCTGTGTGAGGTTCAGATATTGACCACCTCCTACCCACTCCACCTCCAGAGACCCCCTAGGTTACAGCCTCTGCAATCTGCTTTGATATCAGAGGTGCCTCTTCAGCACTTAGCTGTGATTTCAAGCCCCAGCTGAGCCTCTGAGCTCTCCTCCCTCTAAGGGTTCTCTAACCCTGTCTGGAGGGAACATCCCTGTACCAGCCTTGAAAGCACTGAATCCCCTCTGGCATGTCTGAGCATCTTAATCACCCAGGCAGCAAAGACAGAGTCAATAACTACCAGTAATCAACTCAACCATTACTAAATTATTCAGCTGGAAGCAAAACAGTGCTCCCACCCTGCTAAGAAGATGCTTGTATCTTAGAGCAATGCTTTTTCCACATACTGCTAAGAATCAAATCCTTGTCACTTGACAATCCTGGTTTATAGAAAATGGCTCATTGCAAGCTGTTAGCTGGACAAGGCATGGCAGCATTCACCCACTCTGGGGTGGTAATAGAGCTTGGAATTCAGAGGATCACAAGATGGTTTGGGTTGGTATGGACCTTAAAGATTATACAGTTCCACCCCCCTGCCATGGGCAGGGACACCTCCCACTAGCCCAGGTTGCTCCAAGCCCCATCCAACCTGGAACACTCCTAGGGATGGAGCAGCCACAACTTCTCTGGGCAAACCCCACATGCCATCTGGAAGAGCACCAGGATACCTTTATATAACAATACCTTGATGCCCTCTTCTCTGAGGATTTATGAAGAAAATCTCATAGAAACTTTCTGACTGAACAGTTTGAGAGGAAAAAACCTATTATATGAAACTAAATTTTTTGCCTCAGAACAACTTACACAGAATGGAATGAATCCGAGGCAGAATAACTGAGGAACATTTCCTAAGTTTACGGTGAACAACTGGTCTCTCTGGTGCTGCCAGTCCTGTATCCCGCAGGGCTAGTGATTTTTCCCAGATCCACAGGGTCCCAAGGCTGTGCAGCCCTGGGCGAGCTGGAAAAGCCAACACTGTCTTGCTGCAATGAAAGCCCAAATCTGAACCCATGTGTAACTAAGAGTCACAGCTTGGCCATGCCCAGGGACAAGGGTCCTGCCCAAACAGCTCTGCCTTGAATCCCACGTGTCCCGTGGCTGGAGCAGCTCAGACACCTCGGGAGGCCCAGCAGCTGCCAGGTGACAATGACACCCCTGTCAGGTTTATGGCTGCTATTACCAGTGAGTGGAGCTGACAAGCATTTATACACAATGCAGGGGGACAAGAGGGCAGGAGGTGTCCTAGGGGGCAATGTTAGAGCCTCAAACCTCATTTTGGGATGTTTCTCAAAACACTTCTGTTTTTTTTTCCTTCTTTAAATTCCCACTCTGAGGTTCCTTTTACAAGTTTGATTGGACTACAACCAAAAAAAAAATCTCACAAACTGAAAGCCCTGTGCCTCAGCCAGCTCCACTCTGCACTTTAATTGCTTTAAAGCAGAGGCCATGTGTTGTGTTCTCTCAGGGGTACGTGGGAAGGTGAAATGAAAGAGAGTGAAGAAAAATGAAATAAAGAAATCAACTGTTAGAACAAAATGAAATAGAACTGCTTAAGGGCTACAGCAGTCTGAAGATCAACAACATGAAGACAACTCTCAAGGACAATCTTCCCTTCCCCATGCCTTTTGTATACACATGTCCTTCCAGCTGATGTTCTCCTGCTCCCCAGGCATACACAGCCACAGTCCTCACCTATAATACATGCAACTGGAAAGGGTTTTGAGTTTAATGGCATGGCTATCTCCTCAACAAAAAAAAAACATTTCACAGGGGTTAAGACATCCCTTTCCAACCTCCTGAACAAATTAACCTCTCTGTTCACAGGCTGTAATTTTCAAGTCCCTACTTGGTGATTCCTGATGAAATTCCTGAGGTTATGACTTAAAAGTTGCACTCTGTATTTCATTTTGAAGTAGACTGTCCCTGACTGCCTGATTTCTTATTCCAAAGACATGGGCCTGGACATCTTGTGTTCAAGAAAGATATAAAATATTCTCAAAAGAGCTTTCCCTTGCCATGTGAGCTGCTGTGGTGCATCAGTGTTGAGTACCAGGACTTAGCATGTTTAGATCAAGGGTATTTTAACACCATGTGGACGAGAACTTTATATTCTTGCCATGGCCATCTTAGACTCGACAGCTTCTGGGGAGCAGCATCCCTGTATTCCCTATATTGATTAATAACTTCTGAGATCCTAGCAACTGGGGTTCATATCCTTCATGGTTTTGTAGGCACTTACACACCTGTGCAGGTACAAAGTAAAGATACCTCAGTAGAAAAAGGAGAAAAAAAGGTGTTCATGCCTTGTTTTCTCAGAGGAAACAAAGGTAAAAGAAAAAGTTTCTGCAGCTGTGCAGCACACACACACTGCTCCTGCTCCCTCTTCTGCCATGCCTTTTTCCTAGTCCCATCAGGACATCTCACCTCTACCACCTGTGTGTGCCATCAGAACTCAAAGAGTACAAAAGACACCATCCCAGCTGCATACCTGCAGAGCTGGGCAGTAAATAGTGCCATTCCCATTCCTTCTAACTTTGATCTGACAATTCCTATTTCAAAAACAGCTGAAAACCAAACTCCAAACTGCTGAAGCCAATCACAGCTTCATTTTAACTTCTCTGCACTGCAGCAAACAGCTTGTCTCGGACACACGCTTTCTGCCTCACAATGACACCTTCAGAATTGATTAACTTCTTTTATTTTGCCTTTTTTTTAAAATACAAAAGATGCCCACCTAGATAACTGAGTTAAAAAACAATGGCAGAGAGCAAGACAGATACATCATTCAGCTCCATGTTTCTGTTCTGTTCTGTTTCCTCTCTAAGCCACAGAACTCAGAAAGAAACTTTCCTAACTTTACTCCTCATTATGTCACGTGAACTTCATTTCAGCTCTTCACTAAAGGTTTCCTGACTCGATGGCAAAAAAAGGAAGGAGCAAAATAATTCGGGGGAGATCAGAAGCACAAAGTAGAGAGAGCAGTGGGAGAAGGTTGGAAGTGGATGATCTTTAAGAGCCCTTCAAACCCACACCATTCTAGGATTCTCTGATGCCACCAGCTAAGGACACAACCCTGTGTGCCTGCCTTGAGTAGAAGGGTTTGAGGAGCAGAGTTTGCATGGACTGTTTTGGATAAGCAAGTTATGGAGAATCCCAGAGAGGCATGGACAATGGTCAATGCACATGGTAAATGATCAGATTAGACTGTGGTTTCACAAAAGCAATTTTTGGCCTATCAAACACCATTTCTTGCCTTTGAATGAGCAGATTCAGAAATAAGAAAAGCAACAGGGACTCATTTTGCTAAGTCCTGCAAGTTGAGGATCAGAACAGTGGGGAGCTGGACCTACTTTCCTTCCTGATTTCAGTTACTGCATTCAACTGCATAGACTTTTATAATCAGCTCCTAGAAGGACACATTAATATATAAACTAATGAAAGTATAATACTTAACCAAAACCATTTACGCAATTTAAAGAATAAAATCCTTTGCATTTTTCTCATCTGCTCTGTAAAGCAGATATTTACAATTTCCATTTATTTATATTAAAATCTCATGAAAAACAAGCACCATATTGTGTCTGACAGGCTGCCATGTATTATTCCCAAATTCCAGTTAAATGAAAAAGCAGGAGATGACTAACACTGAGCAACTAATGAATTCATTCAACACTGAGGAGCTTGACAAAAAGGGACTGGGTGCAAAACTGCGTGGCTGGAGAGAGTGGAAACCAGACAGGGTGAATTAAGCCTTCAACAGAACTCGGATCCATTTCCATGTGAAACAGAGCAATTCATCCAAACTCTGCATAATAGGAGACTGGGGTAAATGGGGCCAGAAGCAGAACTTTTTCCAGTTTCAGCTTTAATACTGTAAAAGGTACAACCTACACTTTGCAAAACAAGACTTGTTTTTTCCTTTCAATTTCCTGCCTCCTTTCAACTTTGGTCCTTGTTTTTTCTCGACCTAGAAGATGACATTGCAGCTATCTGTACCTGCTGATACTCACTGCACTTTATTGGTTAATAATGTACCACCATGGCATTTTGATACACCATCATGTACCAGAGCAGCAACGTTGCCTGAAGTGTCTCTGTGGCAGGGGATTGAGGAGAACTCACTAAAGACACCTCTGCACAGAGTTGTTTACTGAAAGAACTGAATGTGACATTTAAAAACCCAATCTGGCATTTTCTTACACTGTGGCATAGCATCTCTTACATGGAAAGGGGAGTGGAAACAGCAAGAGCAGAAGCAGAGAAGGGTTTCGCATCACTAACTTGCGGAGCTTATGCTTCTACTGATGCATTTTAATATATCTGAAGATTTATTTTTTTAAAAAAACAGTATATCCAAGAGGCAAATTAAGCCAAAAGACATAGAAAACAATAAAATATTACCTTTGGTTTACCTCTGTTCAGCAAGGGCTTTTGCTGGCAGGCAGATAAATCAGTTTGTTTAAACAGCTACTAGGCATTTGTGTTCTCAAGGCAGAGGTGCTAACCTTGCTGAAGCAGCTCTTCCTCTGCAACATTAATTCCTAGTCCAACCATTCTGGTAACTTACCTGCTTGCACCTCTTACTTCATAATGGTTATAAAAGATAGACATTTGTAACCTCTGACCATAGCAGAAGGCACTGCTGAAGCACAAACCTTTCAGTTCTGATACAAGGCAAAATTATCAATGTGTTATTGCAGATTGTAGTTGCTGGTTTGTCCTTCCTGTCCTGAACAATTCATCAGAGCAATTACACATTAAGGGCATTATTATTTTCCATTTTCCTTTGTCTTTCTCTGCTATTCTTTAACAGAGACAGCAAAGATTGGTTTAACAGCAACTCACCAGTGGAGTGTCTTTCCCCCCAACGATGCTGAGTCCCAGGCCTGACCGACCCTTAGATATCTCTATAGTCATCTCCTGCCCTGGAACTATGGGACATGTTGCTGGATCCACAGGCAGTGGAGGTGGAATGACACCTAAGAACATGAAAAAGTAAAGAATTAAGTCTTAGTATTCAACGAGAAAATGAAAACCACCAAAGGAATTGTATGGCAGCAAAAAATTAAGCTCATATTTTGCTCTTCATTTTAACCAAACTGAAGTATAAGACTACTCTGAGTCACTTCTGAGGTCTCTAAATCAGAATGACTTGAGTTCTGGGAGTAAATGTTCAGAGTAAATGTCTGTGACAACATCTAATTCAGTTATAACCTACATAATTTAGATCAGGATGGCAAGGTGTATTCCATTCAGGATAGATGAGGCCACATTCCAGCACCATGGAATGGACAGGATGCCCCAAAATACCAATCCTATTTTAATCAAGAAGAAGAACAACACCTTTGTACATAAAAGTCAAGAAAAACAAGCAAAGACACCTTAAAGCTCTCAAAAATTGTAAAAGGAGAGAAAAATACAAACACTTTGTAAAATAACTTAAAATAAGTCATTGGATATTCAAAATAAAAACTAATCTCAGCAAAAGGTATCTGGAAAACAAAATGAAAACATCCATCCTGGGTTGGGGGACTAAATATACACTGTCTTGTGGGAAGAGGAACTGGTTCATACTACGGCTGGTGATTTCTGCCTCTGGAGAAAGGTAAGTAGGTGCTGGCTCCAGGGGTATCTCCTGCAAGCTCAATGCCACTTTTGTTGAAGATTTGGATTGCTTGATCTGGTTGAGGACCTAAAAGCAAAGCAGAAGCAAGAGAGATCAGTTACCAGTCACAGAAAGGCATGTTATGAAGTTTATGAGGTCATTATCATTAGCTGTTGATTATCATAACTTGCTAGATCCTCAAAATCAATAGAAGATAAACAAGCACTAAGCACAGATGAACTGCAAATATTTTTGTCATAAATAAATAGAAAATCAGGATGACTGGATAACTGTCCTTCCAGAAAGGCTCATGAAGGAAACAGGCACAGGACTTCACCCTTCTGTCATGTCTCTCACACCCAAATACTGTGAGTTTGGGTTTCTTTTAACTTTGAAACAACAAAGAACATTCTTGACATTAGCCTGTGTGACTATTTCCTCATACTTAAAGAGAAGGCAGTCGTTTTTAATGTTTCCATCAATAGAATGATTTTAATGTTTCCCTAGTTAACCCCTTCCCCCCATAAATCACTCAATCTTCAACGAGATCAAGCCTCCAGAACCCCCCCTTACTGCTTAACATAAACACACATGTATTTTCCTAAACACACATACATTTTCCGGGAGCTGCTCATCTGATTGATACTGCGCTACGCACATGCTGGTCTGCCACCATTGGTTTGTCAGCTTTACATTTCACATCCTAAAGAGTCAAAAAAGTAAGTGAAGTGTACTGAAAATGTCTCATTAGCTTAAGTAAAATATCCTCCAAAGCTCAAAATGATGATTCTAGGCAAACACAGTTATATTTTGCAGTGACAGGGGAAGGGGCAATGGCTTTCAGCTGAAGAAGGGGAGATTTAGATTGGATATCAGGATGAAATTCCTCCCTCAGAGGGTGCTGAGGCACTGGTACAGGTTGCCCAGAGCAGCTGTGGCTGCTCCATCCCTGGGAGTGTTCCAGACAATGTTGAATGAGGCTTGGAGCAACCTGGGCTGGTGGAAGGTGTCCCTGCCCAGGGCAGGGGTGGAATGAGATGAGCTTTAAGGTTCATTCTAACCCAAACCAGTCAGTGATCCCATGATTTCTTCATGCAATTACATTTGTAGCACAAAACAAAGCTGAAACCCAGAACTTAAATAAGGAAAAACCAGTGTGAACACAGGGAGCATCAGGAATTATTAAAGACACACCTCACAGTTTTGAAGGCATACAATGTAAGGAAGGGATTTTTGGGGAGGAGATTGTCACACATGGTCTGTATTCCTCCAGAGCAGTATGAAGTTCTATGGAAAGGCAGAAGTGTGCCCTCTGGAATGACTGGGACAGCAACTGCCAAGCTGTGTGGAAATATGAAGGTATCTGTGTGCAGAGCCTCTAGCACACAGCTAGCTGTACAGACCCCTCAGTGCCTACAGCAGGATGGGGTTCAAAGTTATCTGATCTCTCCTTCTCCTCCCTTAAATAAAGTAACTGCTTAAAATACATCCTCCATCCTAATTATAAGTATCTCCAACAATGGTACTTCAACCACAGGCTCCACTTGTACCCTAATTTCTTTCTGTATCCTTGCAATACACTAAAACATAGTTTTTATCTTCTACTTGATCTACTTTCATCTTCTATTTAGTGTCCTCCATTGTTAGTTCTGCACCAAACTTAGGTCACTTCGATCCCAGTATTAATTAGTTACCTTACCCCATGTTAAAAACCCTGATAAACAGCCTAGTTTGCAGAAAAGCTGAGTCCCAGCTTCAAAAGACAACACACATATATTCTGCATCTCAAAAGAATTTCTAATTAAGAGGATAATTCATACATTTAAAAGAAAAAGAAAAAGTAAATGGAATTTTAGGTAACCAAGCTTGAAAATCCTGGCCTTGTTTCCTGGAGTTTTATTATGTTAAATCATGCCAAGCCCCACAGGATCTTTTGTTTTCCCTGCATTTTCCTCCAAGCTGGTTGTAACTCTACAACTGTAACTGTTATCTAAACGGATAACAGGAAAAATGATAAAGCGGTGATCTCATTGTATTATCAGAGGTGTCAGGGGAGAAATGGGAAGATTGCTTTGTCATTTTCCGAGAGATTGTTTTAATGAGCAATGAAAAATTCTTTCAGACTTCCCTTTTCCACTGTGATACAGGACTAAAACCTGAAACTTCATCAAGTAAGCACCAAGCATCACCTTTATATCTCTCTGAGGTTTTAGCTGAGACTGTGCTAGAGGTATCTGAACAAAATAAGCACCACATTGTATCCTCAGCATTCGTCATAAGCCCGTGACCTGACTGGTTTAATCTAATTCAATCCCCTCAAAACCATCCAAAAGCACTTTTACGAAGCTCCTTCTCTTTTCCAGTGTTCCAAGGACGTGTTTTCTGTTTGAGGTAAAGACACATGATTGTTCCAAGTTCAGATATTTAAAGGAAAATGAAGCCATTCTCACATATCATTTTCACTTTTGTCAAGTTAAAAGCTTCAAGAACATCTCGAAGTTCCCTATATCAATTCTTTTCCAATGACACCTTACGCAAAGCAAGATTGCTCCAGTCCTCAGAAAGCCACAACCTTCTCTCAGGCCACCTCAAACCTCAGCTAATAAACACTCAGACTTTGCCTAACACTTCCACTGGCTCCAGTTCAGAAATAAAGTTGTTTTCCTTCCCCCTTCTTATCGTCCAAGCCTACAATCATGTCCATTATATAACGTTATAGTTTTTAAAGTGATGAAGTGACAACAAAGAGTATGTTGGGAGAGACTGACAAATTTATCAGCAACAGATGAATGGAGAATGATGTGAATTTTTTAATTTTCCTTTTATTACAGCTGTCACTTGGTGATACATCCTGCCCATGCTTTGAGCTGTACATACTTGTGGAAGATCTCTGCTGATAAGCACATACTTTCTATTTACTCAGTGAACTTGATCCTACTTGTTGATTTTCACATTCCTGATTACTCTTGACATCTGACTGAGAAATTCAATAACAATGGTGAAGGAGCATTGAGGCTCTAGTAGCAACCATCATGCTATGAAAAACAAGGCACTGTATTCTTTTGCCTCCACAGTCACTAAAAGACTGCAAGAAAAATCTCTTTTCCCCAAAATACTGAGCTGTCTTGTGCTGCACTTCAGTGGCAAAACCTTAATGCCAGTGTGATTACAAAACCATTTCCCAGTGGCCAGAAGGGACCAATCACAACCATTAGCACTCACAAAACATAAGATACACCTAGAAATATTTGCCATGTGGTTTTAAAATCCTGATTGTAAGAAAACTATGAAATGATGAAACTGGCTTTTGACACTATTTTTACCCATTTATGTCTCTAAACCAAGGGCTGACCCAACCAAAGACATCATGGGATGAGCAGCTGGATCTATAAGTCTGCCAATACTTTCCTAAATCTACCTCCTAGCCACTAACCTTTCAGCATTTATCTAATGGAGAAATCAGTGAATCACCTCTAATGAAATACCCACTGAACAAAAGCTCTGCAACATCTAGGAGAGTGACACACTCTCTGCTCCCTGGTCTCACCTGGGGTAGGTCACTTCCCTCTGTGCCACAACAGGGATGTAATCCTGGCCTTCTGGATAAAGCATTTGGAATTCCAAAGATAAAGAGTGAATTGCAGCAGACAGCTGCTGTGACATGAGCAATTCGAGCAGAACGATGAGATAACTTGGTATGACAGTGGGAAAGAAACACTAAGTACTGCATGCATGTTCTGCTCACCTAGAGGCTCTCAACAAATCCAGGGCTTTATCTTCTCTTACCTTCCTGCCATTGCTTTGTTTTGGACAACTCTCACCACCACTGCTTTATCTTTCACTTTTTTTTTACCTTTTGACTTCTTTGGCCTTTGGCTCCACAGTTCTCTTCTTGCTTCAAGTTTGAAAAGAAGCTGCCAATTTAGTCTGGGTTTCCTGTTGTTCCAGAGGTATCTTCCCTCCACACCTATCTTGGATTGCTGCAGATTAATTTTTTCCCTGTTAAATTCATGCCTCCTCTAATACCATTCAAAAAGCTGCACAGGACAATATCATAGAATCACAGGATGGTTTGGGATGGAAGAGACCTTAAAGATCATCTCATTCCTCTTCCTGTCATGGGCAGGGACACCTTCCACCAGCCCAGGTTGCTCCAAGCCCCATTCAACCTGGCCTGGAACACTCCCAGGGATGGAGCAGCCACAGCTGCTCTGGGCAACCTGTGCCAGTGCCTCAGCACCCTCACAGGGAACAATTTCTTCCCAACGTCTAATCTAAACCTAGTCTCTCCCCTGTCCTGTCACTCCACCCTCTTGTGAAAAGTCTCCTCCATCTTTCTTGTAGGCTTCCTCCAGGCACTGGAATCAACACCAAGAGTTCATTTTTGCATAATACATTTTATATGTTTTTATCTACTTCAGTCTTTCAGCATTTTTTCTTATTACCTCGTAACTCCATGAATGTTTCTTGCCAAGCTGAGCAAGAACACCAATAAAAACAGGTGAATGACACCTGTAAATACATACAGTAAAACTCTGATTCATTTCTATTCCAGCCCATCGAAGGACTCTGCACAAGGCTACCAAACAGAAATAATTCAGCCTTTTTTTGTAATCCATCAGGAACATAAATCAATCCATTTTTTCATGGGTGATTAATTCTGATGCTTGAATAACACTTTGTAGCTCTTGGAGTTCACAGACTTGTTAATTAAGTAATTACTAGCTACAGAACATTATGTATGTTCAACTTCTATTTTCAAAACCCAAGATGCTCTTTGCAAAAGACATGATGGAGCAGGAAGAAGGCCATCTAAGAGACAAACTATCCATAACAGTCAGTTTTGCTTAGCTGAGGACACACAGACAGACTGTCCAGGCACAGCATGTCCCAGCCAAAGCACTCCTTGAAACAGGAGCAGGCAGCAGGACAAAAAGACTGCCTCAGCAAATTTTAGGTACCTCTAGGTTAGTCACTCTGCAGCATGTTTAGTAGTTTTCCATTTTAAACTTTTAACATAGAGTCCAAAAAAAAGAAGAGATTAGAGCTGCACCCTGAAGGGCTTTCAGATCTCTGATAATGCACGATCCTGACCTATTAAACAACAAAAAGCTCCATCTGTATCAATGAGAAGTTCAGTATTTATTACAGTGCACGTTGACAGAACCACATTAAACCACAAGTTATGGGCTTAATGTAGAAATTACTGAGAGTAACTCTATAGCTGTGTTATTCAGGAGGCAAGACTAGATTATGATTATAGACATTTTGGCCTTAGAATTTATGAAGCTATGAATATAAATAAGAATATGATTTACAGCCCAGGCCTTTTCCTAAAGTTTGTCACACATGGATAGCAGGAGTAGAAACTTAATCCACTCACTTACTAAGAACTCAGGAGAGGGCCAAAATGCTATATGAAAACTCTTATCTTGATATTTTAATGAATTATACTGACTGCTTAGTTCATAAGAACAGTCTGTGTATGTAAAGCTGAGAGCCTGATTCTGCTTTGACATCTACTGGATATTATTGGACAAAAGTGCTGCAATACAATCATAGAACCATAGAATTTCAGGGGTTGGAATGGAGCTTAGAGATCATCCAGTCCCAACCCCCTGCCCTGGGCAGGAACACCTCCCACCAGAGCAGGCTGCTCAAGGCTTTAGCCAACCTGGCTGTGAACACTGCCAGGGTTGGGGCAGCCACAGCCTCCCTGGGCAACCTGTGCCAGTGTCTCACCACCCTCACAGGAAAAACTTATGCCTAATATCTAATCTCAATATCCCTCTTTCACTTTAACCCTATTATTCCTTGTACTGTCAGTTTCTGCCCAGGAGTCCCTCTGCAGCTTCCCTGGAGCCCCTTCAGCTCCTGGCAGGTTGCTCTGAGGTCTCCACACAACCTTCTCTTCTCCAGGCTGAACAGCCCCAACTTCCTCAGCTTGTCTTAATACTCCAATCAAAAGGCAGAGAAAAGCAATCAAGCCAGCAAGATCCATTTTCTAAGATCTAACCATCATTAAATATCACTCCAAGACACTTACAGCTTTGCTGGGGTCGTCATCAGTCAAGCTTTTCATGACAACTTCCAAACTCTGGTTGTCTTCACTGCTTGTAGGTTCAGTGACACCATGATCCTGGGAGAAAGGATAGACAACAATTTTTAAATAGGGCTGAGAACTTCCATAACAGCTCACGAAGAAAAAATTAGACTATTTTACCTTTTATTTTGTTTCTAAACAAGTAGCAGCATAACAAACTAGAAAGATCCACAACTAAATCAACCTAATGTCAGGAGACAAATCAGTGACAGACCTTATTCTTCACTTGGCTGGCATGAAACACCATGAGGTAGTCCCATACCAGCACTCAGAGGCAGGTGTGGGTCAGACTAATCCCTATCAACTCTGAAAGCTGCTGACTTTGTATGAAGGGTCGTTCTGCAGACCTCTGTCTAATGCTCTGCACATTAAAGGAAGTCCAGTTTCCTTGTTACAGTCGGAACAGTTCCTGCTCAATTTTTCATCCTGGATCAACTGGTAAAGTCAAAGCTCTCCTGGTCAGAGCTCATGACCACCTTTATTTTAAAACAGTTGATCCAAATTTGAGTTGTTCACCCTTTCAAAGCAAAATGGGCCATGTTCAGCAAATAAAATTACAAGACTTTCAGTCCTAGAAACAAAACCGAGCTTTCGTTAGACATTTTACACTTAAGTGCACAATGAGAATTACGTGAGTTTCTTGACCACCACTCCAGCAAAGTACCTCTGCTCACTGTTCAGTGATGCAACAAAATATCTCATTTTGTGGCTTTCTGACTAACAAAACTTTCAAAAACCCAGATATTTACAGTAATTAATATTTAATATACTTCACTTTTGGTGACTTGCCCACAGGAGCACACCACAACATAGTGTCATCCTGTCCTGCGACTCCATGCCATGAAGCAAGAACCTGTTTAAGGCATATTTACTTTTCCTGTTAAAATACCTTCATGAAGATAAAAAGATCAGATGAAGATGAAGAGATCAGATGAAGAGAACAAACACAATCACACATAGTAACTGTGGCAGCCTGGTACTCCATCACACCAGCCAGGCTATTTAATGGGATCTGACAAGTTCCATGTCACACACAATGTTAAACATTTATTTGGTATTTCAAAGACATTTGAAGTTGCAATTTCAAGATAGAAGGGTTTTTTCCTTTATTTAAGGACAAGAAGAGCTGCCAAAGGAAAGCAAACTAAATTTCCATACAACATCAGTATCTTTTAATTATGTTTATTCTATATAATAAAAAGATACTAGAAGTAATTTACTTATAAACCAAACACAATGTAAATAGTAAGAGCTTGCCATTAATGCATGAAACTCAACCCACAAGCATCTACTTCTAAAGGCAAACACTCCACAAGCTTTGGTAGAGTCTAATTACAGCCATTTGACCAGAGCACAGAATGTGCCTAAACAAAGCTTCATGCTTCATCCTGAAGACACAAATATTAAGCAAAGCTGGGAACAAATGCAGGTATTAAAGAGACAACAAAAACAAAATTAACTGGGGCTCTGTAAATTGTAGAGTAATTTATAATCCAGCAGCTGCACCTGGGACATGCTGCTGGCATGGGAGGGAGAAGGAAATGCCAAAGCACAGTCCAAAAATGATCCAAACAAATTCTGAGCAGCTCTTGCACTGCACAGCACTAGGCCTGCATGGAAGCAGTGGCAATATAATCTCGAAAGCAACAGCAAGTGTGTGAAGAGAAGATGCATCCAGCATTAATTACCTCGCCCGGACCTGTGCTGAGGGACCACAGCGATGCTTATGGAAATACCAGGAGGTCAATGCACATGAATTTATCAAGGCAAGACCAAACCCCAATTGAATTATAAAACATCTTTTGCTTTATTAGCTGAAATAGAAATAGAATTTAAAAGCAACAGCAAGGCTAACCAGGTAGTTTATCTAGAAAATTTAGTTATGCCATCTCGAGATGTCAGAATGATAACAGTGTGGTGACTCTGCAGGGATTCACAGTGCACAGGAGAGCAATCAGTCTGCACTGGGGATGAGGTAACAACAAGAATGATGAAAACCACTGGAAACATTACTACACTAAGGCAGTTTTTGAATTGGAAGGTTGTTCCAGGCAAACAATTTTTGAATTGGAAGATTCCAGGCAGAAGTTCCTTACCACGACTGCTCTAACCAGCTGAAAAAGGAGCAGGATAGGAGATAGCAAGACTTTAATTTGAAGCCTTCTCCTCCTCCTGTGCAGCCATAACATGCTTAATACCTGCTGTTAATGCTATGCAAGCCTTCCAGTAACAATGAGATCAATAAAGAAGAGACAGGAGAAAATAAGCCTATTAGGTCAAGTTGCTACCCAATGTGTTTTATGATTCAGGGTTTAATTAGACAAGGTGCTCGAACTTATCATGAGCTCCTAATTATGATTAATCCACCTAATTTAGCAATCCCTAATTAAAAACAGCAATCCACAAGCCTTACCTCAATAGCAGAGTGGGAACCTGAAGGTAGTGGGAAGGGAGTGACAGCCATTTGATTGACTGCATCATCACTTCTGTAGAGCAAACAGACAGCAACATGTTACACACTGAACCACAATGGCCAAACTTCTGTTTTGAGCTGGTTTTGCCCATTAAGAAAATACTTTCACTGGCATAAAAATTAACTGTTTCTCACCAGAGTTAGAGCTTAGAAAAGCACTTCATTTCTGCTCTCGTTCTTTGCTAGCAAATGGAACACATCCCTTCTTGGGACCACAGTGGTTTCATCTGGGAAATACTGACTTCATGTCCTTTGGAAATCTAATTTTGTGTGGATTATCAGAGGATGCAGTTGGAGTTTATAGTCCTTACACATCAACAGATGTGCTAACACTTTGTTAGCCTCTTCTAATAGTGTCTGCATCTGTAAACTGCTTGTTTATAGTCACACATTCACGTTACTGAAATACAATATCTGAACACAACAGATTGCTTTTTTGTTTTATTCATTTTTTCCTGTGTTATTTTCTACAAGATTTAATGTAAAAACTTGGAAGAGTTTGTATAAAATGCAGGGAGAAGAGTAGATGAGCATTGATTCACCCTACATATAAATGCCTTATTTTTCCAAGATACTTATGATGTATGGCATATTTTCCTCTCTCCACTTTCAAAAGCTTTCTGAAGTTGACATCTGATTACTCTGAAACTTTCAGAATCCCCCCCCCCCTTTTTTTTTTTACACTAAACAGCATTCCGTCTTGCTAATGTTTTTTGTCGGCTGCCATTTAAAATTATTTGGCTTGTGGAATTACCTCTGCAGTTTTTTGGCCTCTGTAAAACCAAAAAAAAGTAATATGACTTCAGTGATATCATTTAAGGGACATCATCATAGAATCCCAGAACGGTCTGGGTTGGAA
>NW_008664238.1:2503-7743 GCF_000695815.1 Acanthisitta chloris | reverse complement strand
GGCGCAGGGTTTCCATGGGGACGGCTGCTGGGGGCCCTGAATGTGGGGCTGCGACCCGCCATTGAGAGCATCTTATTTACATCTCTAGAGGAGCAAAGTCTCTGAACTTCAAAACCTCCTTTCACAGATTAACCGTCTCCCCATTCTCCGCTCCACCCTGTGACTTTGACACCACATTCAAAGCCGCTGGTGCGGCCCCCCCCAGCCCCCAGCCCTCCTTCCCAAAGAGGGGCCTTTTCAAGTGCAAAGCCTGGGGGTTTAATCCTTCTTCCCCTCTCCCATGGGCTGGAGCTGGAGCAGCATTGCCTGCATGGGGCTCAGCCCCTCAACACCATGGGGGATCCCACTGCAAGAGCACCAAGAGGTGCTCAGCCTTCTCTCCCCATTTCGAGGTGCTCTGAAATTTAAGGAGCCCATATTTGGCTCCTTCTTGGCTCAAGCTGGGATGCATCCTGGCTTTGTTTGTGCCGTGGTGGCAGTGGGATGGATGCCACGTACCAGTGGGGCACTCGCAGTGGAACTCATTGATCTTGTCAAGGCAGTTGCCGTTGTGCAGGCAGGGGCTGCTGGCACATTCATCTGTGTTGATCTCGCAGTAAACCCCCTCATAGCCTGTGGAGAGACCCAACACCATCAGCACCGCAGCACAGGGTGGGTGGGTTACACCTGGGCACACCTGGTCCCTTCATCTTTACAAAGGCAGCTCAGGAGCTGTTCTACAGGTGGTGGGACTCGATGCACAAGCTGCTCCATGGTTGCCCACCCTGGATGTCCCTGCCTTGGCTTGATCCAAGCCAGCAATGTTGGTAAGAGGAGTCAACCAGCACAGGGCTGATGGTGCCCAACTCTCACCTCTTGTCCCTCCACTGTGGGAGATCATCAGTCTTTACAATCTTTTTTTTCAGTGCTGTTCCCAGGCACACAGGAGCTGCTCACCCAACCCAGCCCCACGTTGAAGCTCAAGGGCACCCAGAGCCTTCCCACCACCCACTCCACCACCAGGGCAGGGGTCCACAAAGCTGCCCACCCACCAGGCATGCAGATGCACTGGAACTCCCCGATCTGGTCCAGACAGGTGGCATCATTCTGGCAGGGGTTGGAGAGGCACTCGTTGACATCAATCTCACAGCGAGGGCCCGAGTAGCCCTGCAGACACTGGCACTGGAAGGACCCTTGGGTGTTGATGCACTTCCCTGCATGCTCACAAGGGTTGGCTCCTGCAACACACAAGCACAGCTCACAGGACATGCTCCAGGCTGCACTGGTGCCTTCCCCAGCTGCTCCACTGCCACCCACACGAGCTCATCCCCACTGCTCACCCAGTGAGCACTCGTCCACATCCTGGTTGCAGGCTGGCCCCATGTACCCCGAAGGACACGTGCAGATGGCTTTGCCATTGACAGGGTTGGTGTCACAGTTGGAGCCCTCGTTGCAGGGGTTGCTGATGCAGGCGTCATCAAGGTGGCACAGCAAACCTGGGCAGCAAGAGACAGATGCACATCAAGGGTGATGAGCACACAAATCATCACGCACCATGATGAGCCAGAGGACATGCAGGGAGCTGCCACCCTGCACTGCAGGCAGGGGATGAGGTGGGGCAGGGTCTCACCTGTGCGGCCGTGGGGACACTCGCAGTAGAAGGAGGCCACCCTGTCGTGGCAGGTGGCCCCATGGAAACAGGCAGCCATGGCACAGTCATCGATGTTCTCGCTGCAGTCCTCGCCCGTCCAGCCATTGACACACACACAGTTGTAGCCACCATGGTTGTTGTGGCAGGTGCCACCGTTCTGGCAGGCATTGGGCATCAGCTGGCACTCATCCACATCCTCAGTGCAGTACTGACCTGCCAGGGGACAGGACACCTGCATGAGGCTGGTGCTGACCAGCTCCCACAGATTCTGTGGGCATCGCCCACTCAGTCCTTGCAGGATCCATCCTCCCACCCCAGCCTCATGCCACCCTCACTTCCCTGCATTACCTGTCCACTCAGGTGGGCACTGGCAGTTGTAGGTGTTGACACCATCCACACAGGTGCCCCCGTTCTTGCAGTTGTTGCCTGGGCAGTCATTGATGTTCTCTTCACAGTTCTGACCTGTGAACCCTGCACAGAGGAGATATCTGCCATGATGCCAACTGAGCAACCAGCTGAGCCACTCCCTTGGCCCCTGCTCCCCCCTGCCCATGGCAGGTTGTTCATGTGTGCCAAGTGCTCCCAGCCTGGCTTTGAATCAGCTGCCTGGTTTCATCCCTATCCCTATCCTGCCTCTGCCAGGGGCTGGTTCTGCAGCTTTCTCCTCCCAGGGCAGGGTACCCCTGGTGCCAAAGCCCTCAGCTCTGGAGATACTTGCCCCAAGCAGTGGAGGATGTGACTCCACAGCAAGGCAGAATGAACCAGGGCTGCTCCCACGAAGGCTGGTGGCACCCAGTGCTGAATCACCAGCTTTTAATTTCACTTGTAAATAGTCTCAGCAGCAGTGCTTGCCCTGGAGGGGGATCCAAGTCCTTACCAGGGTGAGCCACCGCCCCACATGGCACTGGGCTCATCCCAGCCTACCTCATGTGTGGGGAGAATAGCTGCTTGGGTTTGTTATCAGCTCCACCTGATAGTGTGGCACCCCTGGAAACCCTCTGACCAACATTTGTGTTAAGAGCTGCATTTACTGTGTGAACCCCAAAGCCCCTGACCCAGCTGCCACTGAGGGCTGGGATGGTGATGCCAGCCCACGTCAGTTCCCCACAGTGCCAGTGTCCATCTGCAGCTCCCCCAAACTCTGCAGCTCCAGACCAGGCTGCTCCACATGCAGGCAGCTCATAATGTCAGCTCCAAGGTAAGGAATAGGTGCCCAGACTCACTCTCTGCAGGATCCCACACCCTGACCCAGCTGGGGGCTTTCTCCTCACTCTCTCCATGTTCTCCTCTCCCTATAGTCTCAGCCCCATCACATGGGGAGCAGACAGCTTTTTATGATTGCTGCTAGGAGTCCAGAGCAGATAACATTGATTTGCACCTCCTTTTTAAGCAGCTGGGCTGAAACCAAGCAGCAATAACTGGCAATGTCCTAGATACCAGGATTAACTCATTTTGAACCATCCGAATGAGTAATTAGTACTGCAATTACTTTAAACTCAGGGTTACATTCTACAGCGATGGCAAGATAAAACAGCCAAGATTAGCTTAACTTGAAGAAACCCAGTATGGCCAGGCCTCTCTGGGAATGAAAAGGGGACATTGTTCCAGATCTGCTGCACCACATACCAATGTATCAATCACCCCCTTATCATGAGGAGCAGCCCCTGGTCCCTCCTGCCCCCGCCCGTGACCAGAGCAGCTCCTGCAGCGAGCCATGCCCGATGGTGGAGGTGCCAAGGGACCTCCTGTCCCCCCCGGAGCAAAGGCTCTGCCACCCCGTGGGAGGTGAACCAGCTCGTGCAGGATGCAAATCTCCTGGAAGCAGCCCACGAAGCCGAAGCTGGGCATGAAAGCGTTGATCCTCCCGGGAGCAGGGATGCTCCCCCAGGGCCATGCCTCACCCCGACTTGCCCGACGCTTGGGCTGCTGTGGGAAGTGCCTAGTCAGCAGAATAGCAGGGCAGGGCCAGCGATGCTCCTCCTCCTGCCACCTCCACCTGCCCAGCCCTGCGGCAGTGCTGCTCTGATGGGACAGGGCTCGGAGCTGCTCCAACAGAGCATTGCCCCTGGGAGCTCATCCTGGAAGGAAAGGCATTCTTCCTGGTACTGCTCACCCGGTCAGCTCTATGTCTCACTGCCCCTAAGGACAGGAGCTTTGCTCCTAGCCTGGTTGAGCAGGGGTGGAGGGAAGCAGGAGATCCTGCAGGGCCCTGAGTATACTAGATGGTTAATGAGATTCCTGAGTTACTGCAGCTGAAAGCTTTGGGAAGGGGATTGAACGGCCTGATGTCAGACATCAAGACAAGATCTCGCACACTGCTTGCAGGGATCATACATCTTCCCCCCAGCACTGGTTGGGCTGCCAGCAAGATGTGGGTACATCTGTGCCATCTGGGATACCCCATTCCCACCCCATGTCGTGTCCTCAGCAGCAGTGGGGCAGGAGCTACAGTGGAGGGAGCTCCCTGCAGCAATGCCAAGCCCTGCACACAGTGCAGAGCAGAGAAGCCACCCACCCCTCAACCTGCCCCAGCCTTGCAGGGCTATGGGCAACCAAAGGATCAAAGCAATCCCACGAGAGACTCCTCAGGCAGCACAGTGCTGCCCACAGCTTCCTTCCAAGGGAGAGGGCGGACGCGTTCCCTCCGCGTCTGCCGCAGCTGGTGAACGTGGCCAGCTCAGGTAAGAAACAGCAAACACAACCTGGTCTGAGTGTGGCTCTGGGCTGAAACTTCACTGTTTGGTTTCTCCAGCTGGCCCAGGGATGGGGAGAGTGTGAGGCTGCTCAGTCCCTTCCGCTCCCTGCCCTGACCGAATTGCAGACTGCTGTCCAAGGGCAGAACTGAAAGGGCTTGCTGGGGTCAGGAGGCCCTTTCACAGCTGCTGTCCTTCCCTCCAGTTTGCAGGGTGCCAAGCTCCCT
Organism: Acanthisitta chloris; assembly: GCF_000695815.1. Lineage (NCBI taxonomy): Eukaryota > Metazoa > Chordata > Aves > Passeriformes > Acanthisittidae > Acanthisitta > Acanthisitta chloris. The sequence continues at coordinate 3,193 of NW_008664238.1, read as the reverse complement.
TCAAGGGTGCCAAGATTCCTTCCAGGGTGCTGAGCTCCCAGGACAGCCCTCCCCAGGCCCTTCATTCCAGGGGCTGTAATCCTGCTGGGCTGCTCCAGTGCTTGCCAGAGGGAGCAGCAGCGAGCACGAAGAGGGTCTTCCTTCCCCAACTCCATTTGCACTCGGAAACTTTCCAAAATAGCTATTCCGGGCTAATTATTCCACTCTGGAAGTGGATTAAGCTAAAGCGGAAAAAGGCACTCTTATTCTGGAATATGAGCATCCGCACAGGGGCCTCTGCTCAAACAGTTGTTTTGGAAGAGCTATTTTGGTGAAACTCCAAGTATAAAAAGCCCCCAGATGACCTCTCCTCCTTGGGCATCGCTGCCCAACGTCTTCCTGAACGCACGTGGCACAACGAGCCTATAACTTCTCAGTTTTGGCTCTCCTAGAGCCATAACTCATGGGAAGACTGGACACTACTCATTTAACAGGGACAAAGGAGCTACAAGAGGGTGCCCAATCCCTTCCCTCCCCCTCGGAGACAGCTCCTACCTGGCAGGCAGGTGCAGTCGTAGGTCGTGTCTCCGATCTGGCGGCAGGTGCCTCCGTTCTGGCAGGGCGAGGGGTTGCAGGGCACGTAGAGGTGCTCACAGTTCTGCCCGGTGTACGCCGGCTTGCAGGAGCACTGGTAGGTGCCCACCTCGTTGG
>NW_008664238.1:2097-2473 GCF_000695815.1 Acanthisitta chloris | reverse complement strand
GGTGGGGAGATGTTGCACTCATTGACATCCTGCTTGCAGTTGGCCCCGTGGAAGCCAGAGGTGCAGCGGCAGACGTAGTGAGCTTCGAAGGGGACGCATTGGCCCCCGTTGGCACAGGGGTTGGAGGCACAGGGGTCAGCCTGCTGGCAGGTTTTGCCTGGGGAGGGCAGGGACAGAGGATAAGGATGCAAACAGCAGCTCATGCTCTAAGTAGGAGCAAACACAGATTTGGACTGGTTGTAACTTATCCCCTCTACCTCAACCCCACTAAAACACCACACAGGAGGGTGGCACCTCCCCAAGATGGGACCCTCCCAAACCTCAACTCAGGTTTTGCAGACCACCCTCCCTACCTCTTCCCCAACACTGGAGGAAG
>NW_008664238.1:662-1958 GCF_000695815.1 Acanthisitta chloris | reverse complement strand
CCACCCGGGTGGGCAGCGGCACTTGTACTCGCTGAGCGTGAGCAGGTCGCAGGTGCCCCCGTTGCGGCAGGGGTTGCTGAGGCAGACGTTATCGCGGGGCGTGAGGCACAGCTCGTCGGTGAAGCCCAGGCGGCAGGCGCAGGTGTAGTCGGCGGTGCCGCCGCGTACCACGGCGGTGCAGGTGCCGGCATTCTTGCAGGGGGAGCTCAGGCAGGGGTTGGGCAGGTGGCACCTCTCTCCCACGTAGGCACCGCTACACCTGGCAGGGGCGAGACAACGCTGTCAGTGGGATGGCCTGGAGGGCTCGGGGGGCCCCTGGATGGCTCCAGGGACTGGCCCAACCCGGCACGCGTCCCGGCACGGCGGGTTTGGCGATGGCAAAGCCCTGCCCTGGTTGCTCTGGGATGAGGAGAGGAAGATGAAAGAGGTGCTGGGAATGAAGGCGTCCTCCACCGAGGGGCCTGCGCTGACTTGCACAACCGCAGCCGCGGCGCTGACATCCTGTACCTCATCACAACGAAAAGTTTTTGCCTCCTCTCCCCGCTGAAAAGGAAACCGAGGCACAAAGAGGACTTGGTGGAGCCAGGAGGGGCATCCCCATCCCCACACCCCACCCAGGGCACTCAGACCCCGAGGAAGAGGTGAATCTGTGGGACCAGGTAACATGGGTACAGCCTTGCACCCTGCCTGTCCCTGCCCACACCAGGTTCTCTGCTCCACCAGGGTCATTTTTACCCTCTTTCCATCTTAAATCACTCAAACATGATCCAACAGGGGCTCAGCATTAGTTGGGAATAGGCTCTGAGATAAGAGGCCCTGATGCCATCACTGGCTCCACCATCTGTCACCACTGGCCAACAGGACTGGAGCAACAGGACCAGGGCTGGCAATAGGGACATGCCCCAAGGGTAAATCCCACCAGCCATCCCAGTAGGGCTGGGCAGGATGCAGGGATGGCAAAGGACCCTGCAGAAGGAGGAGCTGCTCCTTGGGAAAGAGAAGATGGAAGAAAGTTGTGCACCTGACATCAAAATATCCCAGGGACAAAGCACAAAACCTCTCACAACCCTCACTGCAGGTGATGGCTGGGGATGGTGACAGCACCTGGGCACTGAAGGACTGTGGTCCCCACTGTGCTTTGGCAGGTCAGGGCACCCTCCACGTGCTCACACCTGTTGCCATTGGAGTAATACATTCCCAAGCCTCGTGCATGGTCTCCAAGGCTCATGTGGAAGGAGATCCTGGGGAACACTGGAGCCTCATGGCTGCAGAGCACAGCACTCACCTGCACCCCCA
>NW_008664238.1:0-320 GCF_000695815.1 Acanthisitta chloris | reverse complement strand
TCTCCAGGCTGAACACCCCCAGCTCCCTCAGCCTCTCCTCATGGCACTTGTGCTCCAGTCCCTTCACCAGCCGCGTTGCTCTTCTCTGGACCTGCTCCAGCCCCTCAATGTCCCTCCTGAGCTGAGGGGCCCAGAACTGAGCACAGTCCTCAAGGTGTGGCACAAGAACTTGAGGCTCCTCCACTGAACCACAACCAGCAAACCCCCACCCTGCACCACCCCACCCCTGAGCCAACCGCGCTTTGCTGGCGACAAGACCACGTTCCAGCCTTTCTCCCCCTTCTCCTCTTCCCCTACTTTTTTTTTTCTTTTTTTTTTTT
>NW_008664237.1:145261-156700 GCF_000695815.1 Acanthisitta chloris | reverse complement strand
TCCTTCTGATGTTGGGGACACCAGAACATACACAGCACTCCAGGTGGAGTTTCACACAGCAGAGTGGTGTGGCCACTGTGAGCTGATCAGGAGCTGTGATGCCTTGTGGAGAGGAAGGAGTTGGAATAGCAAGTTGAGGGCTCTGACTCCTGCACTGAGCAGCAGAGCTCAGTCCTTGGTTGGGACTGGCCAACAAACACCTCAGCCCTGTGCCATAGGTGAGTGCCAGCAGCCTGTTAATGGATCTCCTGGCAGGGTTGTTGCTGAACACTGATCTCTTGGCAGGCCATTACCTTGAAAAATGAGCTCTGCCGAGCTTGCCTTGTGTTGTTACAAACTAATGATTTGCATTGATTAGCACATGGCTCATGAGTGTCTAATTTATCAATCAGGGAGCGCCAGGGGAGCGTGTGTAAACCATGCTCTCAAAAATGATGTCATCTGTCAATGTGCTCATGAATGTGAAAGCTGCATATACCTGCCCTGCTCTCCCAGTCATCTCCTCTTCCCTTCTGCTTCCAGCCCTCTAGCTGTTCCACTTTGGGCTGAGCCCTGCAGTCCAGGCACAGCCTGGCTGGCCACACTTCAGGCTGTAGTTAGGACTTTTGTGGTGCTGGGAGCAGCAGTCACTAACCCACTGTGTTAGGTGATGTCTAAGTCCAGAATGAAAGGTTGATCTTTTATTTATGTCTAATTTAAAGCATAATGCCCTTGCAGCCAGGAGTATCTCTTGTTGTAAGTGCTGGTGGGGAGCTACAGGGGGATGGTACAGTGATCATGTGCTGTGGACTGTGAAAAAAAGGGGATCTGTGTCAGCTCCTGCCTTGAAGGACCCTCTGGCCCAAAGCAGGAGTTTAAATGGCTGTAGGCTGACAGAGGTCAGATTTAGATTGGATATTAGGAAGAAATTCTTTACTGTGAACATGGTGAGGCACTGGCACAGCTTGCCCAGGGAAGCTTCCATCTTCCAACACTTCCCATCCCTGGAAGTGTTCCAGGCCAGGTTGGACGGGCCTTGGAGCAGCCTGGGCTGGTGGGAGGTGTCTCTGCCCAGGGCAGGAGGCGAAACAAGATGATGTCTAAAGTCCTTTCCTACCCAAACCACTCTGTGATTCTGTGATTCCAGTGTATCCTGGTGTGCTTGATCCACTGTGAAACAGTGACCCCCCCTGAAACCAGAGCACCCAGTAGCCATGTCAAGGCATAGTGACCCACATCTCTCTAGAAAAAAAAACAGATGCCCATCACTACATTGTCCCGTGTTTCTCACTGACCTCCTGAAGTGAGAGGAACCCTCCTCTGCCTAGATATGCTGTGCTTGCCCTGCCAGGGAGATCTCATGTCCAGCAACCAGGCACAGCTCTGTTTGACCCAATTTTTCAGCCTGGCTGGATTCCAGGAGGTCAGGGGGTGAGTCCTCTGCAGGGATTAGCCCCTGTGCCCCTGCCCAGTGCAGCCACCCCTGCTCCCTGCCCGGCCCTGGCCCAGGGTGTGCCCAGGGAGGATTACAGTGCAGGGATTAGCCTGTGGTATTCTAGGAAAGCTGTTTTCCTGAAAACTCTGTGTTGGCTGCTGAGAAAACAGGCCCTGGGAGCTATGTGGATGGAGAAGAGGGGAAGAACCATTCTCCTTGGCTGATGCTGTAGAAAATAAGTCTTGCTTTCTTGCCAACCACAGAATTTAGATCTGGACAAAAGAAATGCAAACTAGGAGCCTGATGAGATGCAAGGCCAAGTTGCTGTGCTGTCCCTTGTGTTGTGTGGAGCAGAAGTGTGCACTCAGGTGTGCATATGCATTGGGAGAGCAGCTTTTACATGGGCAGTGCTAGGACAGGGGGGAATGGTTTTAAGCTGAAAGAGGAGGTTTAGATTAGGTACTATGAAGAAGATCATCTCTGTGAGGATACTGAGGCACTGGCACAGGTTGCCCAGAGCAGCTGTGGCTGCTCCATCCCTGGGAGTGTTCCAGGCCAGGCTGGATGGGGCTTGGAGCAGCCTGGGCTGGTGAGAGATATCCCTGCCCAGGGCAGGGGAGTGGGATGAGATGATCTTTTAAGGTCCTTTCCAACCCGTTTTATGATTCTATGACTCTCCAGATCAGCTCTCACCTCTGGTAAGAGTGGCTGCTGTCATGACATATTTGGCTCCAAACAGCACATGAGCATTGAGAAGACCAAACACTTGGTTTTCCAGGTTCCTGCTCCCCATGTGGCTGAAAGTGCTGTGAGATCAGCATTTGGATGGGTTGGCATCATCCATGCAAGCAGCACTGGCAAACTCCTGTCCAAGGGAAGAGAGAGCTGAGTTAGATACCTCACCCCTTGCTTTTTCAATTAGCGTTTCTAAAAGCCTTTTGGATCGGTAGATAGACAGAGCTATTGAAATGCCATGTTTTATTAGGAATTGATCTCCTGTTAATAGGCTTTAGGCAAATTAGAACAGATTATTTCACTGGAAACCCCATACAGAATGGAGGGAAATAGGAGGAACGTGGAGTGTCACTAGCCCCTTCCTTGTCTTTGCTGAGATCAATAGACCTACATCATGTAACCCAAATCAATGGAGGAGCAGAAATAGATGATCATCATAATAGCCTGACATTAGATCATACTCTGCCTGCTGTGTCTGTGCCCCCTCACCATGCCAGGACCAGCACTCCCAGATCCACTGGGGAACATTAGGTTCATAAACCAGGGAGGAACTGATATTGGAAAAGCAATGAAGTATTAGTGGCCCCTGTGCAGTCGTAAGGTTGGGGCTGGGCACTGCTCAGAGCAGCCTGGATTGATGTGCTGGGCTCCAGGGCTGCTTGGATCTCCTGGAAATGGGCTTTGCAGCTCCCTAATCCAATAGTGAGAAATAATGGTGGTGATTTCAGTGAGATGCCCTGCAAGAAGGAGAGGCAGGGAGGACAAATGAGGGATGCCTCAGGGTAAGGGGAGGGCAAAGCTTCTCCTCCCAGGTGTGGCTTTCCCTGCCCCAAGACATTTTTTCCTCCTTTCCAAGGCAATACCACAGTTGTGGCTTTTCCCTTGCACCCAGGTGGAGGCAGCAGGGCCTAATTCTGGGACCTGTAGGTTTTTCCCTTTGAAATCCACCCTTGAAATCCTCCTGGAAGCTGTTCAATCACCTCCCCTGAGAACTGGAGCAATTTCATGGCCAAAATAAACCACCAGCATGACCTGAGCACTGGCTGGAAGTGTCGGGGCAGGCGATGATGAATTCCCTTAAACTTCATCAGCCCAGAGGCTGCTGACTCTGCACAAAAGCAGAGTGGTGGGGAGGGATGGGTTGGCTGAGTGAGCCATGGTTCACCAAGCTCCTCTTCTGCTTAGTTATTCATTTAATTATTGGTAATGACTGCTATCCACCCAACGTCTGCTCCTGCTGCCTGCCTGGCTGGTCATCATCATCCTGCTCCCAACCAAGCTCTCAGCAGCCTTGGATGGTTTTCAAGTGCTTAATACAGAGATATTAATTGAAGGGGGTCTTGTTTTGACTCTGGTGGGCCAGGAGTGATGCTCTGGGCAGGAGGTGATGGTTTTAGGAGAGTAGGAGACAGCTGAGCTCAGTTGGCACAGTGGAAATGATCCGTTTTTTTTGCTGCCAGAGACCAGTCCAAGCTGCTTGGACAATAAAAGAGAAGTGAGGCAGTAGCAGGAGTTTGGGTTTAGGAGTGTTTCTGAAGTGAGTCTGAAGATGATTTTGAACGGACACCTCTCAGGCAGGTGTTCCTGGTGCTCTAGTGAGCTTAAAGATACTTTCTTTTGCCATAATCATGGTTTATCTCCCATTAAAGGAGTTGCTACCACCAACTCTTTCTTTGTCCTCCAACCCCACTGCATTTTCTTTGGCAGTTTTGAGTCCATCCCCATGATTTGCAGGGGGTTATTGTGTCCCTCTCTTCAATCACTAGATGATCCCAACCTCCAAAGTCATGCTCCTCTTAGAACTGTGATTGAGAGAGCTGCCACCAGCTGAAGCATCACCCTCCTGTAGATGTCACAGCAGCTGGGGAGCCCCAGATACTGCTGAAAAGCACCAGTTGAGGGATAGAAGGTATCTTTTACCTTCTTTCATCTCCCAGCCCCATGGGCTGCTTGCCAGGATGCCTGTGGGGCTAGCCATGGCCAGGGTGGGAGCTCAGCAAAGGCCAGAGCCTGTGTCTTTAAAGATTAATAGTGTTGTTTGCTCATTAAGGAGATCATTTTGAAGTCAGTGCTAGCCAGAACATTTGAGTGCAAGCATCTGTTTGCTACTGGGAGAGGATATTTATTGTCTGATACTTCAATGGATGTAAATAAACAGCCAGACCTAGATAATGTTCAGACAAACAAACAAACAGCTGCCAGAATAGGTCCCCTGGTAGATGACCTTCGGGAAGCATCATGCTGATGTTTTAATAGCAGCCAACTTTGCAGAGCAGAGCCCAGTGAGTGGAGCCTTGTGGGAAGAAGGATTAATGTGCAGCCTAAGAGCCTTGGATCCAGGGAGTTCACACTTGTGTTGGGTTAAAGGAGGGCAAAGGGTGCTGAGCCTTGTGTGCCTGTCCAGGCTGTGCAGGCAGCAGGAGAAGGTAGATGGTCATGTGGTGGAGGTGATGAGCTTGTTTGTGGATGAGAGTGCACACTAGTAGTGGTACAAAGGGTCTGGTAGTGAGGGCTGTAGTGGACTGAGCATTTTGAGACTCATGTATAGTCCTGGAGCCTCTCCATTGCTTCTGCCTCCCCTCCCTCTTGCCTTGTGGAGGTGTTCATGGTCCACAGGCAGTTTTCAATGAGAAGTCCTAACTGGACAGTCAGTGAGGCTCTTATCCCACAGCCTAATAGGAGCATCATGAATGTAGGAATACCTATATTTCTGTCAAACTCTATCAGAACATCTTGACTATAAGAATACCTGTATGCCAGTCAAACTCTCTCCATCCCAGGCCTTGTGGCTGGTGCTCACAAAAGAGGAGGAGCAGACAAACTGGCTGGTGCATGCTTCAAATTCCCTGCAATTGGCAACCTGGAGAGCTTTCCAAGCAGAGATTGTGTCTATGTCCCTGACTTTGGTGGTCATCACCTGCAGGCTCTGATGAGAACCTTCTCCTTTCCCTTTCACAGCTTCTTCTTTGAGGTTTTTTTCTTTTGCTAACCCAGCTGCTCTGGTTTTAGTGGGAGCCTTGAAGCCAGCAATAAATCTCTCCCGAAGAGAAACTGCTGTTGTGTTGTGTCTGATGCTCAGGGCTGTGAAGAATGTACAGGGAAGGTGGAGACCTCTGGGCCCTGTGCCTGGGGTCCAACATAAGAGAGAGTTGAAGACAGGGGAAGGGATGGCTTGAGTTAGGAGCCAGACTCGTGGCTGCAGCCTGGGATAATCACCTCGGGGCTTGCATGGTCTGTGCAGTGTGGGGGATGTTTGCCAGATTTTCTGGCCTTCTTCTGAATTTTCTTTCCCTTAGCTGCTAGTTTTGTCCAGGGAGAGAGGTTTCTGCAGTTTGAGCCCCTGGGCTGTGTGTGCACGAGCACATGTGTGTGTGTTTGCACATGGACAGTGGGATGAGCTCTGTTCCTCCCTCCCCCTCTGCCAAATAATGACTTTTCAGACAATTAGGCCAGCAATAGCTGTTAAATCACTTCCTAGGGTCTCTGCCTGCCTGGTGTGAAGCCTCTGCAATCTTTTACCTGCACCAAAGGCACAGGGGAGATCCCTGGGGGCTGTGCCTCCTGTCTCCATGGTTTGTTAACTCCAGCCTGCCTCTTCCATCTCCCAGCTCTTCCTCCTCTAATGGGGCCTGGCAAAGGCTGAGGACAGTGACTGAGCCCTGGGGTGATAATTGGCTGCTTACATATCTAGCAGCCTGCAGATCTGACCCTGATGATGCTGAAAAAATCAAGGTCAAAGCAGCGAAGATGTGAGGTTTGTTTAGAACAGGGATCAGCGGAGGGTGAGGATGCTCTGCAACCTCTTTGATGGGGATCAGCAGCCACCAGGGACTGGGGGAGAGGCAGAGCAGAGGCAGCAAACAGAGCTCACCAGCCACTCCCTGAGAAGAGAACGTGGAGCAGGGAAATCTCAGTGGGAAATAGGGAAAACTCCTATTTTATTAGAGTTGTGTGGGGCAGAGCCCCAACAGGGAGACTCCTGTGCCCTCAGCTTGCAGCCTTTTCTATCTCCTGCCTTTCTCCTGACCGTCCTAAGGGGAATGGCTCATCCCAAGCCTGTTGGCATCTTTGCCCTGTACCTCATGGGTGAATCACATCAGTGTCCACTTTCAGGAAGAGGCACTTGGAGGAGCTGAATTCCCCCATGAGGCACCACAGACACGAGGGAGCCCTTTCCTCCCAGGCAGGCAGAGCAGCAGGAGGCAGAGATGCTCAGTGCTGGGCTTCAGGCCCTGACCTCCTTGTTTGTTGATGTTGGGACGTGTGTTGCTGTCATCACCAGAGCTATCAAGATGACAAACTAACTGGAAATCCTCTGGTGTCACTTGCCCAGCCCAACAGCCAATGCCTACATGTGCATGTAGGATCTGAGCACCTTCCACACTCCTTTCTGACACAGGGAGCATCTCTAACTCCTCTCTGCTCCATTTCCCCTGTCCTTCCTGGAAAAATCATATTTGTTTGTTGTCCCACAGCAGGTGGAGAGATCAAGATAAGATAAGAATCTGTATATCATTGCTGCCCTTTGCTCATACTTTCCAGTCTCTTTATCATTCCTTCTCTTCCTTTCTCTTTGCCTTCCTAACACAGAAGATGATTCAGGCTCAGTTTCTTGGCTGAAAGGTTGATCCAGAAGGAACAAGCTCATGGACTGTGCCAGGGAACAGTGGGAATGGGTCTTGGTACCATAAGCTCTCCACAGCTTGTTATTTCCTTTGGATGGGAAGAATACATTTGGCTCAGCTATAAACTGCACAAGTGTAAACCAGGGACTGGGAATCTCTGGTTAGGAAGGTGTGGTCTAGTAACCATGGTAGGATTTGGTTTGAGGTCTCTTCCAACCTGGTTGATTCTGTGATTCTGTGATCATAGTGTGGAGCACAATGCAGATCTGCTACAACTTTGTTTCTTCTAGGGAAGAGTTTTTCTTCTAGGGAAGAGTTTGCTGTTTGTGTCGCTACAGGGTGGAAGAATTTTGGACAGTGAAAGGCAACACATGGAGAACATAGGAAGGGAGATAAGGAATATCTGGAACATGTGGCCATAGGGTTTGCTGCAGTACAGAGCCTCACAAGATCCAGGAGGACTCCTGTGAATAGCTATATTATCCTTAATTGTTATATCTTGAAAGGGATTGCAAACTTTCTTGAGCTGCTGTTGAGCCCAAACTCTAGTCATTCTTTGTAGACAGGTGAAGAGAACTCCTCTGTTTTCTGCCTTTTCTTCTGTATCTCTGGATCACTGTCAGGGATAGACTGGCAGTGTGTGTCTGCTTCCTTCTCATCATCCCAGTTATTGATGTTCCTAAGTGACACCCTGTTATGAGCTGTGTCTGGAATCATAAGGTGCCCCATTTGTGCAGGGCTGATTTCAATACCTGATACATGCCATCAGCAAGAGAAATAGTCTGGGTTGCATTGTGCACTCTGCAATAATATATTGCCCTGGGCAACATTAGCAGTGAAAGCAATAATATTATCTGAGTAGCATTTGAGTGAGTCAGTCCTGCACGCTCTTGTGTGGTTTTTATCTTCTTCTCATCACCACCACCAATTCTTCCCTCATGCCATCGTTTTCAGGGCAGTAGATTTGTCCAGGCAATGACAGTAGCACAGGGATAGTGCTAGCTGAAACAAGCTGGCTCTGGGTTGTTCTTCTGCAGTGCTCTGGTGGTGTTGGGACCAGCAAAAGTGGTTCAATCTGCTTTATCCTTTCAGGAAGGAGGCAGGGAAAAGTTCACTTTGTGATGACAGTGGTGGTTGTCCCAAAGATTTGGACCACAAGACTTTTCTCCAGTGATTATTACATATGTATATGAATATTACTGTGAGGGTGATGAGACACTGGCACAGGTTGTCCAGAGCAGCTGTGGTTGCTCCATCCCTGGGAGTGTTCCAGGCCAGGCTGGATGGGGTTGGAGCAGCCTGGGCTGGTGGGAGGTGTCCCTGCCCAGGGCAGGGGATGGAACTGGATGATCTTTAAGGTTCCTTCCACCCCAAACCATTCCATGATGCTATGATTATTCTGCATTCTCAGTGGAAGGAGGAAGAATACTCATGTTGTCTCCCTGCTTGTGTTTCTGCTCCTCAGATCCGTGTGGATGGCACCACCAAGAACACACTGGAGTATGAGATTGTGCAGGTGGTGGATACTGGCCCCATATTACGGGATATGGCCTTCTCAGTGGATCATGAGCACCTCTACATCATGTCTGAGAAGCAGGTAAGAACCTCCATCAGTCCATGGTGCTTTGAATGCTTTTAGCTTGATCATGCTCTGGACATCAAGATTGCACATGACGTTCAGATGGTGCCCACAAAGATGTGCTCTGGTGTTGATCTCATCATTTTCATGCTCAGAAACTATTGTATTTGTACATTGATGCAATTTTTGAGGGGCCAGGGCAGAGAACTAAGGGGACAGGACCCAACCCCAGCATTGCTTTGCACAGTACATGTCCTACTGGCTACAAGACAAGGAGTTGCTGCTGCATCTGTGTGTACCACATTGCTCTCCACCCCCACTCAAACTGTGGCTGCATCTGCCACAGACATGGAGAAGTGTAATGCTGAATCATTTGGCTCCAACTGGAGGTTTTGGAGAGGCTGGAGCCTCTTTGAGACACAGTGATCAAGAGTGTAGGATGGTGCCTGCCAAGTTGAATGGCATGTCTCTGTTGTGGTATAGTCTTGTTATTGATAATGCTAACAGCCATATTCCCAGGAAGGACCAGATTCCAGGGAAGGACCATTCTGGGTGTTCAGCATGGGAGCCTGGCTGAGCTCAGCAGGGTGTTGGCCTTGGGAAGTTGGTTGCTTGGGGTGGGAGGAGGAGGAACTAGTTTTGCATGAAGAAACCCATTGTGTGTAATTAGTCTGGATGTGTAGGGTTAACTTAGTTGTCATAACTGGTTGATTCATGTGTGCTCATGAGGAGCTTGAGATGCACAGGGTAAAGGACCAAAGGGAGCAATTTGGTTTTCCTCCAGAAACTTCCAAGAACATATTCTTGCTGACATGTTGACTACCTGATCTTCCCTGGTCATTACAACATGAGCAGATTCACTTTGTGGTTGCTATTCTAAAGCACAAGTTTAGGCAGGTGTTTTTAGGACCCCAAGGTGTTGATGGAGCCTTGCAGAGGACTCAGGAGCCCTGAGGCCCCTGTGATTTATTCAATCATCTCCTCCCAGCCATCCCTGAAGCCTAAGGGTATCTCTGTGAGAGAGGTTAGTGACAAGGGCAGGGACTGTTGTTTTAAAATCTGCTCTGGTTTTGTGAAACTCTCAACACTGCCCATTTCTGAATTTATCTGTGACATCTCAAGTGCTGTGAATGACAGTGTTGCCTTGGGGAGCAGATATCCCATCCACTCTACAAGCCATGTCCTACAGATCCTTGCATAAATGGATGAAGGTCTGACTTATCAGAGGTTTGCACTGTCCACAGTGGTATTGTGAGGTCTGTGGGATGGGGGACAGGAGGGTGATGGCTTGACATGACCTTTTCAAAGGCAGACAGGCACCAGGGCTGGGCCATCCCTGGGGGAGGAGGTGGTTTCTCCTCCCTCTGGCTGCTGGGCTCAGCCCTGTCTGTGCCTTAGAGATAAGGGTGGCTCTGTTGGTTGCTCCAAGGTCCATTCCAACCCCTTAACATACTATGAAACTATGATACTATGATGCTCCTTTTCCTGTTGTGGCTTTGGACTAGCATTTGCAAGGTCACCTCCAGCACCCCCTAGATAACTGTTTCAGCATGTTGGACTCCTGGGTCTCTCCCAGTGCTAGGTGTGTTTTGCAAAGCAGATGCAGCACCTGGAAGCAACTCCCAGAAGACATTGGAATCTCTGCTCTTCCCTTTGATATAGAGGGATCAAAGGGAAGAGCTAGAGAAAATGGACTTAAAGGCTCAAAAACCAGAAGGCAAATAGCAAGTGGCCCCAACTTCATGTTATTTAAATCCCAAGGCTTTGAGCTTCCTTCTACTCTTGGTTTACAAATGGCCAGGGAAGACTGTTCTGCAGACAGTTTGTGAGTAACTTTATGTTATTAATGAGTAACCTCACCCATCCCTGGGAGTGCTCCAGGCCAGGTTGGATGGGGCTCTGAGCAACCTGGGCTAGTAGAAGGTGCCCCTGCCCATGGCAGGGGGTGGGATGAGATGACCTTTAAGTTCTCTTCCAACTCAAACCATTCAATGATTCTACGTTTGGCTCAGGGCAGGAGGTTTCTGTCCCTCTGCTCACGTAGGTTTGTTCCATGTAGGTGACTCAGTTCATGCCCCAGCAGAAAGTTGTGCTTCTTCCCCGAAAATTAGCAGCAAGTCATCCAGAATCTGAGACTAAATCCCATCTGTGCAGTGCTATCATTCCCTGAAAGCACTGCAGGATGTCAGAGGTGAGACTGGTCAGGTCGTGTGGAGCAGAAGCAGATGAGTATTTTCGAGGCTCTTTCAAACTTTGCCAGTGAAATATCAAATAAATATGTACTTCAACCAAAGCATGGCAGAAAGCACATTTGGTAAGGATTAAATAACAGTACTGCAAATCATGTTGACAGGGGCTTTTTGGCCTTTCTGGGTCTGTTTCTCATTAAAATGGGGAAGGTTTATACCTATTTGTCTCCTGAGATTTATTCTTCTTCCCTTTGCCACTGAGTCACTATCAGCAACAGAATTACTGAGTGCAAATTAGCTGCCAAAGATGAAGTGGTGACTGGGCCAGTTTACTTCTGATTTCATGACCACTGATTCAAACCTTGTCTGCTGTTTATGTTATTGTATCCATTAGTTAAAGCCATCTTTAATAACTTCACTTAATTACAGCTTAATTTCTTCAAACGTGGTCTTTGCACAAGGTATCAAGGAGCATTAACTCCTAGGCTTGGAAAGGCTGTGTCCAGGGGGTTGTCAGTTTGAGGCTTGTCCCCAGAAACACTGGCTCAAGATCACAAGTTTTAAAAATAACTCAAGAGGGTTTTTGTTGGTTTTCTTTTTTTCCTTTTCATTTGCATCTGTTTGTTTGGGAGCCATCGGGTTCCTGCAGAACATGGTTTTCATCACTGGGGCAGAAGCAGAAAAGACAGGAATGATCTTGTTTGAAAATGGAAAGCTGAGATTGTCTAATAGGTGTGACTTTTTGACCTGGGGATTTAAAGGCAGCAGAAACACCACCCACAAACTGTAAATTTTGATGCTGTTGTTGCTGATTTCTGTCATTCAACTTCTGTCTTGTAAGCTCTTGGAGCAGTGACTTTCAGCCTGTAGCAGGAGTGTGTAGTGTGAAGGATCACC
>NW_008664237.1:130829-145158 GCF_000695815.1 Acanthisitta chloris | reverse complement strand
CAGCAGGACTCCACTGTTCAACCTCTGGAAGGGTATCACCTCTCATTGGACTAATTATTAGGCAGTTAGGAAGGAATTCCTGGCTGGGAGGCACTGGCACAGGTTGCCCAGAGAAGCTGTGGCTGCTCCATCCCTGGGAGTGTTCCAGGCCAGGTTGGATGGGGCTTGGAGCAGCCTGGGCTGGTGGGAGGTGTCCCTACCCAGGGCAGGGGGTGGAACAAGATGATTTCTAACGTTCCTTCCAACACAAACCATTCCATGATTCTATGATTGGCTGTTCCTAAACCCAGCTGACATCCTAGGTGAGATCAGGGACATCAGAGCCTCCAAGAGGCCCAAGATAAGGGTTGAAATCCATGCTCTCTTTGCAGAGATGTGTCATGTTCATCTCCCTCTAAATCCTCAAGAAAATGACTCCAAGCTGCCCATTTCCTTGCCAGCTGCCCAAAACAGATAGGGAAGAAGAGCTCCTAGAGTTGAGTCAGTCTCTATCAAGCAATGAATGTAATCCTAGTTGGCAGCAAAGGCAACTTTTGTTCTCCTTGATTGTTCTTTCCTGCCCCTAAAATACCCCTCATTACCCTCAGCAGTATCAGAGGCTGAACTCTGCTCTCCCTTGCATTTGCTTTCACCTAATTAAGGGCCTGTTAAATAAGGTCAGATGCCCTCTGAGAAATGACTGCAGAGAGGGAAAATCCCGCATGGATGCTCAGCTAAGGATGGGAAAGGCACTGTGTGAGTGCCTCTGTTTCTCAGCCAAGAATGATAAAAGTCATTTGGCCCAGTGGCAAAACTGCAGCTCAGTGTGCTGCTGACTCCTCTGAAATAATTCTTTATCAGCAAAAGGCTTATTATTGCAAAAAAAGAAGTCATAATTTAGCTTGATTTTAACTCATTTGCTGCTAGCACTTGGGTATTTAGGAGTAAGCAGCTGTGGGATGATGAAGGGAGTAGGAAGTCCCTTAACCTCCTGCTGGGTTGGCTGTGTGTTCCAGCAGGGATGCAAATAACTCCAAAAGCTGAGGTGAGCAGGTGAGGAATTGATTCAAGGTCTTGGAGGTGTCCCAAATGAGCCATTCATGGCAAGGGAAGATACTCCACCAGGAGCTGTTGCTATCCCATGAGATGCATGGGCATCTGGAATTTCGTCTCCCACTGATCCTCAGCCTTGGGCTTTTCACACTTGAATGAAGCTCTTTTTATGCTTTGGAGATGCTTTCATGAGCCAGTTGATGCTGTATTCCAGTGCCCACTTTGCCCTTTAACCAGTACTGAGCTAAGTGCACTGGAAAGGGGAAAAGAGTTGCAGCTGAGAGAGAGTCCAGGATGTGGGAGACATAGACTCATTCCTTGCCTTGCTCAGAGGGTCCCTGCACTCTCAGGCACATGGTGTGAGGCTTGGGGTTGTCCTGTGCAGGGCCAGGAGTTGGACTGGGTGATCCTTGTGGATCCCTTCCAATTCAGGGTATTCTATGGCATGAACTGTGACCAAACCACTGTAGCTCCATGTGTTCTGAAGGTACAGGAGATATTTCCAAGATCAGGATGTCTTTTGGAGCTGATGAGAGCTGGAAAGCTTTGCTGGATCCTACAGTTCAGAGGGATTTCTGCTATGTTGCCATGAGCTCTCCAGTCTGAGCTTTGCTGCATGTATGGGAGAAGGAAATACTTCCTGAGAGAGTGATTGTCCTTTTTGTAGCCACCCTGGAGATGACATGAGTTACAGTTTCGTTGATCCCATCTAGAGGAACATTGACAAGCCCAAGCTGTGTGGAGAGGACTAGCTGGGAGCAGTTTGACAGTTGTTCACTGCAGGGAAGGATTTAATACAAGATGCAAGTCAATATCCCTTCGCTTCATGCTTGGCCTTCCTTACCCATGCCAGAACTCTGTCTCCTCCAGACCTGCTCCATCCAGAGAAGTGACTTCTGTGCAAGCACATGGCATTAATCACTGGCTCCAGCCGTGGGGGAGTGCAGCAGTGCAACTGCTCAAGTACTTTCACAGAATATTCAGATTTGGAAGAGACCCACGAGGACCATCAAGTCCAACTCCTGAATTCATGTGTCTTAGTTGTGGACAGAGTCTAAACCTTGCTGGCAAGCCATGAACTCATATAGCTCTGGGTCAGAGCACTCCTGGTGAAATTTTACAGCACATGAGCAGAGGGACTGAGTGACATGTCCCTGGTCAGGGCATGTGTCTGTGACAGCGAAGCAGCAGCACAGGAGCTGGAGGATGCTTGGAGGCTTTCCCAGGTGCTGTGGTCTGTAGAGGATGGATATCTTTGGGATTCCCTGCATTAAGATGTCCACAGTTGGGGTACAGTTGTACTGGGGACACAGTTGTAGGGGGTTGCCCGGAGTCAGTGAGGAATGAGATAGGTCATGTTGTCTAACCAGCTCTCCTTCCTCCCATACCATGTTTTGAAGTGGGAACATTGGTCCTTCTCATTCATGGGGCTCTGCTGATAGTTCCCCCTGCCTTGCCCAGAGGACAAATAATGAGTAAGACTGAAAGAGTGAGCAATACCCATAAATGCACAAAGCATTTGCAGAGTCATTCCCTGGGTGAGGAGCAGCAGGGAATATCGATCCTGGGGAGCAGGTGAGGGGTGGGAAGCCCTGCAGACATGTCCCCTGGGGCACAGTGCTGCTTGGCTCGTGGTGTGCAGGTCACCTGGCTCTATTGATCACAGTGCTGCTCCTCTCTGGAGTCTAACACAGCTGCTCAGCAGAGGTACTGTGCTGTTTGGGGAAAAGGAGGTGGGTCTGTGGAGTTAAATGCATCCCTCTTGTGTCTGAGACAAAAAAATAATCCATTCACTGTCTCTCTGAGTCCCACCAGACTGGTAGGCTGTGGTTTCAGCTGGGAATTGATCAGAGTATTAAGGGCAGCTCAAGGAATTGAGCTGGAAATCTGCAAATCTCCATCCTTCCCCTCCCCCAGCCCCTGACCCTGTAACAGACCCAGAAGAAAGGGAGAAGAAAGAGGACACCTAAGGAGCTGGTGATTACATGTGAAGCCTGGCAGAGCTGTAATCCTGGACTCCATTAAACATCTGTCTCCTCCAATCTCCCCTCTCTGCCTCACACTCATCTGGTACTTGCAGGTCACTCCAAAGCAGAGGTTGTTCATCAGCCCCTGCCTTGGCACTCCATGCCAGCCCAGCACTCCCAGGGAGGGAGGATTTGGGCAGGACAGTGACCATGGCTTGGAGTTACAGCCACTTCCATACCTCTTGGGTCTGAGCTTTCAGAGGTATCACATCCTTCCCAGATTGGTGCCCAGTGACTGTCTCAGACTGTTCTCTTACTTGGTGCATTTTAAACATGCTTCAAAAGTTGGTTCCATTACAGGCTCAGGTATCTTACTGCTTTCTCTGAAGCAGTATTTGCTCTCTTGGGGCTTTTCCTTACACCAGAAGTGCACAGAGTTATCATTTTCTAATATCTTCTCTGTTTTTCATGTGGTATATCCAAACTCCTAAGGATTCTCCAGGTTAGTGAGGATTAATAGGCATTTCATTGTCAGGCTCAGGGAGAACTTTCTTCAGTGCTGCAGAGTTGGCTGTGCCTTCTGCATTCATGGCTTTGAGCCTTTCTTTCTTTTAGGCCTCTGCTAAATATCTTTCATCACTTTATATTACTTGATATAGTCATTATCCTCACAGATGTTTATAGTAGGAACAGGAAAATGAGATCCATTCCTAAACCTGCCCTTGAAAGGCAAACTGGCTTTTATGTTCTTTTCCATTAACAAAGAACTTTAAAGTCATACTGTAATGTTATTTTTTCCCATTTTTTTCAGGGTTTGGTGTGGGTTTTTTCCTAGTTGTAGTGATTTTCCAGTTTGTGGTTGGAGACAATTGTACTCAGCTACCCTGAAAATGATTTTCTTGTTTTATTTCCTAACTGGATGAAGAACTAATGGGAATCTTTGAGACCTAATTTAGTCTGTCTTGCTTTATTGTTGTGGTATTTTGTCCCTTTAGAAAGGTGTTTTGGACCAGCAAACTGAGCACTTGCTCAATACTCTTGTCTAGGATATATCTGTGTATCTATTTCTGTGTAATCTTAGCCTGCTGAGCCACTTGTGTAGATGTTTGGGTTGGTTGGGAAGGTTTGAGGGGACAGAAAAATCCGTTCAGAAAGTTGTGTGGATAAATCAGTTTTTTCCTGCCCATTCAGTGGATCTTGCACATGGACATGACAATTCCTTTGCCAAATGTCCCATGTGTCGTTGCCTGAATAAGAGTCAGGTTAAGGTTGGGATTTTTTGAAGAATGGTCCTTAAATTCTTTGTTCTGCTGCCTCATCCCAATCCCAACACTTCTGACTCCCTAGAAATCCTTTAATTCACCTGATGAATTCACTCTAGTCCTGAACTCCTGTAGAAATACCTGCCCTCGTGTCCCTGGATCCACGGATGCCTTTGTGATGTATTTATGAACCTGGAAAGCCCTTTGGCTTTCTTGAGGATGAAAGGCAGTGTTTGTACAAGCTCCCATGACATCATTTGGGAAGTTTGCTCTGCAAGGAACCTTGTGAGTTCCTGTGTCAGTAGTTTCTGCCCCAAAGAAGGAAGGTAGCCTGTGTGTTTCCTCCAGGAATCCCATCAGGAATGAGTGTTGATGGAGCATCAGCTCCAGGGTGATTCACATCATTAATGTTGCATTCCTGGAACACTGGCGTGAAGGAGACAGGCAGATTTTTGCACTGACCTCCATCAGGACAAAGTATCCTTTATTCCCAGAAGCTCTAGCCTTAGTTTATTGGATTCACTGGTTAAAGGCAACAAAAGAGGGAAGAGTTTCTGGCCCTGAGACCAAACATTGCAGTGTGGCCTGTGCCTGTAGATCTCAGCTCTCTCACTCTCCCAAAAGGGTGTAGCTCCATCCAAATTGTTAAGGGATAAACCCATGCCATTCCTGGACACTGAGAGGATTCTTCTCTCTCTCTCCCTCTCCAAGAGCATTATCTATCCCTGAGACTTTCACCTCAGGCCATTAACTGGCAGGTTGGTCATTACCAACCCCTTGGCAGTGACTGATTGTGAGGATCTCTCTTGCTAGGGAAAATGTGGAGCTGATTGTCTGGGTGACCCCATTTGACCTGAAGAATTCTGCATTTAACCTGGTTTTAGACATAATAAACTCGAGTAATTAGCAGAGAAATTCAGCAGTGACATGTCTAATTGATTGGAAATGCCAGTCCCCAATGAGCCACGAGGCTGTGGGGAGGGCTGTGCTGCAAAGGGGTCACTGGGATGCTGTCAGGAGGCAGGAAAACGCAGGGAAGGAGTGTGAAGCCTCTTGTAGGTTTGCTTTTCTTTCCAGCTGAGAATGCTGCAGGTTTGCTTTTCTTTCCAGCTAATGGCCTTGGTGAATATGCTATCCATCACTAATTACTGAGCCCTGCACTCAGCACTTTCCCAAGGTTGAGCTCACACCTCTGGGAAAATCCACCTAATCTCTGCACAGTCCATCTTAACCATACTGCAAAGAGAAACAAAACACCTTCTGTGATCCTCAGCTGAAAATCCAGCACTTTGTGCCCCACCAAGGAGGCAGATAAGGGCCCTAGTTGGGAGAACATCCTTTATTCACGTCGTGGATTGATGATACCACAGGAAGCTGTGATATCCCTTCCCAGGCTTTGCATTTTTGCTTCTAGACTGATGAGAGTTGAGAAATGAAGCATTTTAAATGAATTTATTGGGGGGGTTTAATGCTTTTAGCTGGAAAATTTGCTGTCCTGCTTCATGGCAGGACCTCAGGAGCTCATGTGTGCACACCTTGGAGCATAGTGCCCTGTGATGTGGGACCAGGGGTGGCCTGGGAGTGTCTCCCAGACAGTCCTGGACACGGTTCAGAGCTGATCATGGCCAGGGACTGTTTCTGAGAGGTGGTTTGGCTGCAGTTTGCAGACTGAGAGCTTAATGCTGTGTAAATCTGCTGGTCTGTACTCACTGGCCTTAGGAGCAGAGAGTAGTGCAGACACATGGAATTTGTCAGTGCAGATACAGCTTTGCAGACTATTACAAGCACAGTGTTGTGTGATTTGTGCAGGTAGGTTCAAAGGCTCTGTATTACTCACTGGGCCTCGCAGTACTTCAAGGGAACTTCTAAAACAGAGGGAGAGTGACTTTTTACATGGGCAGACACTGACAGGACAAGGGGGAATAGTTTTAGTCTAAAAGAGGAGAGATTCAGATTAGATGTTAGCAAGAAATTCTTGACTCAAAGGGTAATGAGGCACTGGCACAGGTTATCCAGGAAAATTGTGGCTGCTCCATCCCTGGGAGTGTTCCAGGCCAGGTTGGATGGGGCTTGGAGCAGCCTGGGCTGGTGGGAAGTGTCCCTGCCCAGGGCAGGGAGTGGGATGGGATGATCTTTAAGGTCCTTCCGAACCATTCTGTGGTACTTCCCAGGACAGGAGTCACTGCAAGCTGTCAAGCATTTAGTGGTTTTTTGCTTGTAGTGTTAATTTACAATTTGAAATATTGATTAAGAGCTGATGTCTTCTTATAAACAGTGAGAGCAGAGGAGATGAGTGGGAAAACATGTTTGGGGAAAGCTGAAGCAGCTCACTGGGAAAGCTGGCAGCATCCTCTTGAGGGGGATGTATCAACCCTGTCTTCTGGAGAACAGGGAAGACAAGAAAATTTAGGGATGTCGTAGAATCAGAGGATTTTAGGGGTTGGGATGGAGCTTAGAGATGATCCAGCCCCAACCCTTGCCCTGGGCAGGGACACCTCCCACCAGAGCAGGTTGCCCAAGGCTCATCCAACCTGGAATGAAACACTGCCAGGGTTGAGGGGACACTGCCCAGACAAAGGCTTTAGCAGGGTCATTGGCCTGTTTTATTGGATAACATGGACAGACCCTTGGAAGTTACAACCTGTTGCAGCTCTCACTCCATGAGAACTCTCCATTTGCTGATGCAGTGGGAATCAATGTGACACTGGGGAGTCCTTGGTGTCAACTGCTACTCTTTAGGTGCCAGAAGTTGACCCATCTCTGTGCATCCAAATTCTTCCAGGACTGGTTTCCTTGAGGTGCACAGCAAAGGAAACCTCTGCAAACCAACTCCAGGCTCCAGGAACACTTTGCTATCCTGGATCAATAAATGAGAGAGGGAAGAGCAGTACAGTGACACCACCAGATGCACTGAAGGATCCTGCAGAGATTGCAGCGTCTCCAAACAAACATTAGCTGTGCAAACAGTGGCTCAGCATTCCTTCCTCAGGGTAGCTGCAGCTCCACTTCTTGCCTTCCTTATGATCTGTTTTCATGTCTTTTCATAGCTAAACAGCCAAAAGTGCTTGTGGCAAACAGCACAGGCTCTCCCTGCTCCCACACAACCCCCTGTCTCTCTCCTGGACTCTCCTTGTGAGCTGCCAACCAACCCATTTACCACTAATCATGGCACAGAGTTTGCACACCCAACAGTTTTCCCTCAGTGCTCACTTTGGTGGTGTGGTGCAAAAAAAAGATCTTTTAGATACTGAATTGCTTGTGTTTGCTGCTTGTGTGTGAGTTTGTGCCTTTCTTCACTTCCTCATGCAGTTTAGAAGGAAGGAGGATTCACACATGATAAAGAATTGCAGTTTGGAATGATTTTTTCTTGAAGCAGAGGGACTGTTTGGAGCTTTAAGCATCGACAGTTTTGCCCCAGAGTGGTGCAAAAAAAAGATCTTTTAGATACTGAATTGCTTGTGTTTGCTGCTTGTGTGTGAGTTTGTGCCTTTCTTCACTTCCTCATGCAGTTTAGAAGGAAGGAGGATTCACACATGATAAAGAATTGCAGTTTGGAATGATTTTTTCTTGAAGCAGAGGGACTGTTTGGAGCTTTAAGCATCGACAGTTTTGCCCCAGAGTCCTGGACAGATAGAAAAAGCATCTTTTCTGGGCAGAAATTTTCTTGTTCATCTGGGTCAGGTCCCTGGAATATCCTCTGCATTTCAGTGGGACAATTCTACTCTGCTTTTTCTTGCACTGGTTATTTAGTTTCTGCCATTCTGCCTCTCCAAGATATTAATTTGTGCAAAGTCATCCTGAATTTAGTGCTCCATTTGTGGGGGAAAAAGTGTTTTTTTTCTGGCTCTGTCATTTGCTCTCAGCCTGGGATGCTGCTCTGTCTCCTGTTGGCCATGAGAAAAGGCATATGCAACACAGACCTGCTGGAGCTACTTATGTATCTATATTTTTGTGTTCAGCTCTGGGCCCCTCAGCTCAGGAGGGACATTGAGGTGCTGGAGCAGGTCCAGAGAAGAGCAACAAGGCTGGTGAAGGGACTGGAGCACAAGTGGCATGAGGAGAGGCTGAGGGAGCTGGGGGTGTTCAGCCTGGAGAAGAGGAGGCTCAGGGGAGACCTTCTCACCCTCTGCAACTCCCTGACAGGAGGTTGGAGTCAGGTGGGGGTTGGTCTCTTCTCCCAGGCAACTAGCAGCAGGACAAGAGGGCACAGACTCAAGCTCTGCCAGGGGAGGGTTAGGTTGGATGTTAGGAAGAGATTTTTTAGGGAGAGAGTGATGAGTCATTGGTATGTGCTGCCCAGGGAGGTGGTGGATTCACCATCCCTGGAGGTTTTCAGGGTGAGACTGGATGTGGCACTTAGTGCCATGGTCTAGGGACCACAGTAGGGTTGGACTTGATGATCTTGGAGGTCTTTCCCAACCTGGTTGATTCTGAGAGTCTATGATTCTATATATTTAAAGGGCATTTAGTGACAGGGGAAGGGGGAATGACTGCAAACTGACAAGGAGCAGATTTAGATTAGATATCAGGAAGAAATGAGGCTCCTGGGCTGGTGGGAGGTGTCCCTGCCCAGGACAGGTGGGTTAAAACTAGATGATCTTTAGTATCCTTTCCAACCCAAACCATTCTGTGATTCTCTGGTGTATAAATATATAATATTTATATATTCTTAGTGATTTCTTGAAAGATTTCATAAAAGCATTTCCCCAAATAACTGCCCTCTCTTTTGAGTCAAACTTTGGTCAGGCTGTGGGTGAATGAGTTGCTCCAGCAGCAGGAGCTCCATTGCATCTTTCCCCCCATCACCCAACAGGTTTGCTGTGAGATGATGAAGGTGACTGGAAAGCTGAGGCACGAGTTCCTCATCCATAGAACACACAGAGAACCTGCACATCTGTGCATCTGCTCTAATGTTCATGCTAGGTCATAGGGCAAGAGGCAAATCATGTCACACAGACATTACCTGGCACTTTTACCCTCTCTGTATCCCAAACCACAAGGATCACCTTATGTGTCAGGGGAGCATATGGGGGTGGAAGCAGCATGTGTTGGGCAGTGCACAGCACCATTACCCTAATGCAGCTGCAGTGGGAGGCTGACAAGGGGCTGGGGGATAATGGAGTGCTTGGGCTAATAAAATTAGCCTCACATCCCCAGCCTGAGTGGGGAGGAGGGGAACTGTCCCTTTCAGTCTTCCCAATCATCCCCTGACATCTTATTCCTCTGTGACTGCCCAGGAGGTGGAAGGAGGCAAGGAGGAGCCTCAGAGCAGAGTGAAAATGTGCTTTTTGCACAGTGCTGAGGCTTTCTGTCCCAGGCAGCATGAGGAGGGAAACCAAATTAGTGGGCTGAGATGTGTGAGCACAGGCTCCAGGAGTCCTGAGCCACTGTCACGCTCCACAGACCACCTTCCCTCAAAAAGGGAAAGGTTGGCAATGCATTTGTCACTTGAGCTCCAGACAGCAAACGAGGCTGATTTAATTAACCCAGTGAGCCTCACTGGCCTTGTCTGAGCGAGCTCAGGACATCAGGATGTGGATGAGTGGAGGCAGAGTGTGGGGGGAGAGGGGCAGAGGGCAAAGACACGTGGACTGTCAGGAGCCATCTCAAAGCACTTTGCTTCTCACAGCCAAAAAAGCCCTTTACAATTAGTCTTGATGTGATTTACATTCACTTTCCAGCATCTGCATAATGGCATGTAATGCACAGGAAATGCAGTCATGAGCTTCTGAAAGCTTTGGGGGACTGACAATTCCCACAGAGCATGAAATCTCCCTTTCCCTGCAGCTGGGAGGGAGTCCAGTGTGTACACAGTGTGTGTGTCCATGGGCTGCAATGCCCCAAATCTACCTGCCAGTCTGTCTGACCTGTCAGCTGCATTCATGGTCATCACCTCGGTTTTGGCACTTGCCCTGTCTTTTCCACCTTTCCAGTGGATTTATTGGGACTTGTTACTTAGACACAACCCCTAGGCAAGAGGATTTTCATCTCTTAGCAGAGCCAAAGACAAGGGAGTGCTGCTTTGCTGTCAGTCAGGGGCTGCTGGAAGCTGAAGCACCTCCGCCCACACCTTGGGCTTGGTGGGCAGGTTTGCTGAGAGACATCAGTCCTACTTGGAGAAAGTCACCTTGGCCAAGGGCCTGTGAAATTTTAATGCTCCCCACCAAATATTGACTCTGTGAGGGCGTCTGAGTAAGCCTTTAGCAGGGAAGTCGATATTTGTCTGATGTTTCAGTGGATAATGTTGCTTTTCTCTGGATTTCCATTGGGCTCAGCTCTCCCAAACTCATTGCACAGTGTCAGAAGCAAGATAAAAACATGGGAGGAGAACCCTTTTGGAGGGTTGGTATGTGCTGTCTACTTCTCCCTGCCTGAGTATCTGAGCCTGGTGCAATCACTTCCAGCACAGAGCAATCCTTTCCCATTTGGCTTTCCATCCCTCTCTAAGGAACACGCAGAGAGCCAAAATTTAGGTGTTCAGATACCACCAGTGCCAAACTCAGCAGAAACAGTGCAATAAATGCAAAAAACCTCAGCAATTTTGCACGACAAACTTCTTCTTCCCACCAGAGATCACTGCAGAATAATCTTGTCAATGGATTATGAATGGACTTGAGTGGATCTAGTCTATCCTGCTAGGAAAAGAAGCTCCTGGTTAGATTTCAGGCAGTGTTGAAGCCACATGTTGTTAATAGGCAACATATATGTAGATACTTTGCTGTGCACGAGTTACTCAGTTAAATTCTGCAGCAGAGACTCTGCTCTGCCCCTTTGGAATGGTCATTCTGTCACCTTGGGCAATTTAGCATCTGTCCCATACAGGGCTGAGATGCAGAAGAATCCCAGTGGGGTGAAAGTAAATATATTCCCTTTCAGGGAGCAAAACCACTGCTGCAGGGGAGATTTTGGCCAGTTTACCCTCGATTTGGGATTGATTTGGACGTTGGCTGTGCCTTTCTAAGGAGGAATAATCCTGTGAACAATGAGGCACTAATCTACTGAGCAATTAAAGAACTTGTTTCTGATTGAAACTGAAATTTGTTCTATTTCCACTTGCTAGGCAAGCTGGGCAGATTTCAAAATAAGTGGAAAAAGAGCTAATTTGTGTTTCTGTTTGTGCTTGTAGCAGCTAGTAAATAAACCCAGGTGCACAAGAAGAGGTGGAAGCCTTTAATTGCATTGGCAGCTTGGGTGTCTGATAGCTGTAGGAGTCTGGGCTGAAAATAAATGCAAAGGAACTGTTTGTAGGGGGAAAAAAGGCACAGGATTTGTGGGTACATCTTCACTGTTAGTTTAATTTATTTACAGAATAAGGGTTGGAAAGACCTGAAAGATTATCTAGTTCCAACTCCCTGCCCTGGGCAGGGACACCTCCCACCAGCCCAGGCTGCTCCAAGCCCCATCCAACCTGGCCTGGAACACTCCCAGGGATGGAGCAGCCACAGTTTCACTCTCCAGTGCTGATCCTGTCCCACCCAACTGCTGGGTGATGCCTCCACAGATCTGTGGCCTGCCTGAAAGAATCTGGGATTGAGATTTTTGGGGTGGCCACCTCAACAGTGGCTTCCCACCCCCCAAGCAGGGCAGAATCATAGAATCATGGCATTTTAGGGGTTGGAATGGACATTTGAAATCTTGATTAAGAGCTGATGTCTTCATGTAAACAGGGAGAGCAGAGGAGATGAGTGGGGAAAGCTGAAGCAGTCCACTGGGAGAGCTGGCAGCTTCCTCTTGAGGGGGATGTATCAACCCTGTCTTCTGGAGAACAGGGAAGACAATAAAATTTAGGGATGTCATAGAATCAAAGGATTTTAGGGGTTGGGATGGAGCTTAGAGATCATGCAGCTCCAACCCCCTGGGCAGGGACACCTCCCACCAGAGCAGGTTGCTCAAGGCTCATCCAACCTGGAATGAAACACTGCTAGGGTTGGGGCAGCCACAGCCTCCCTGGGCAACCTGGGACAGTGTCTCACCACCCTCACAGGGAAAAAGCTCTTCCTGAGATCTCATCTCAATTTCCCCATAGCAAACAGCACAGCCTGGTGTGGCACAAAGTCTGTTCAGTCTTTTTCTGGCCAGGGAGGGGAGTGATGTTTGTACGAGCAGTGTCATGTGTAAAAGGTGTCTGCACTTAACTGGAGGTCACAGTTTTTTTCCTCTCTTTCCATGGAAAAGCTTTCCCAGTAATGAAGGCCTCCTAACCTTGCATCGTGCTCAGGCTTTGCTACAGAAGCTTATTTTTTTCTGATCAATATATATTACCATATTTCCTCAAAAGAAGTGTTTCACACCCTCAGTTAGCAGAGAAGAAAATAATTGTCTGCATTTGAAAGCATTTGTTGCCTCTAATATCCATTAAATAGATCACAGTTGCAATTTGCCTGTTCTTAGGGACTTTTTGGCCAGATCAGTTACCCCAAGGAGTGTGAAGCATTGTTTGCTCCCACTGCAGTGACATTTCAATAAATGCCAGGGGAAAAGGAGGATTCTGTGCTGCCTTTTTTTCTATTTTTTTCTTGTTTTTAAGGTTGAGGGAGGGAGAACAATTAATGCAAACGCCTCAGTCCCCGAATCAGGAGTTTTGGCACTGAGATTTCCTCATGGTCTCAGTGTGATCCTGTGCAAGTGGCTGAAGGCCACGTTCAGCTCCTTGCAGGAAACTCTGGCATTTCTTTTCCTGTAGCACCCAAGGCTACTGATTTTGATGAGGTTTCCAGACAGGAACATGGCTATTAATTTATCCATGATATTAATGGAATAGGGCAGGAAGGGAGAACTGTTTTATCTCCAAACCCTTCCCTCCCTCCCTCCCAACTTTCAGCACTCTGGGAGGCCTTTAGGCATCGTGTGCACTCCCCATCCAGGGGCAGAGCCCTGCAGGTGGGCTCACACCCCAGCAAAATTTCCTTCTTCCCTCCCTCTGGGCTGGAGTTAATATTCCTCTTTCAATCCCTTTGTATGGACAAGCTAAAAATTAATTGCCTGTGCACATGAGAGGTGAACAAGCAGATGCCCAGGAAAGCACAACAGAATTATTGAGTGATTCTGCTTTAATTAAGTGCATCAGAGAGCTGGGAATGGTTGGGGCCCTGTGCTTCATGCCAGGAACATCAGTGAGAGGATGTGAAGGGATGGCTGCTGCCAAGGGATGATGGAAGGTACTCAAGGAATACAGAAAGCTATTTTAATTCTGGCTTCCTTTGAGAAAGCTGCAGCTAGAGCCAATAACCATAAAACTACTGGGGCAAAGCTGCAAACACACCAAGGGCATCCCTCAAGCACTTCTGTCTCAGAGCTCTCTGAAAAAGGAGAACCTTTTAGCCATGAGAGGGGAGCACAGAGAGCAGCAGCTGTGAATTCCCTGCCAACTTTGCTTACACACACCAAGATTTTCTTGTCACCATATTCTATTCTGGCTACCCAAGAGCTCCCAGCCACTCTGCAAAGGAGATGAATGACAATCATACTTCCATGGACACGGATCCCAGATTATGAGATGACCCACCTGGAGTTAGTAGCATGTCTTAGTCATCAAGCAGTCTGCTAATCCTCCAGTAATTAAAGCTAGCTGCAGTGTTTTAGCCCTCTTTCCAAGCCTCTGAAAAAACCAAACCACATCACTGCTGCAGAAAATGCGTCTGGGGATCCCAGAGGCAAAAGTGCTGACAAAGAACTCCAGAGAAATTAGAAAAATCAGTGATCCATAGCAAAGTCCTTCAAGGATATTTGGGGGGTTGTTTCTCAGAGTGCATCAAGCTCTTAGAGTTTGTGGAAATGGCTCCCTGGGTGAGCTGAGGGGGTGGAAGCTCCTTGACTTGCCTTTTAGGGACAAATTGCAGGAGAGATCAGGACACTCCTCCAAAAGCTTCATTGATCTCCTGGGCTGTTTGCATTCATCTCTGACCTTCTGGGCATTGTGCAAAGGAGGTGATGAAGATGGTGAAGGGCCTTGAGGGGAAGCCACGTGAGGAGTGGCTGAGGCACTTGGGCTGTTCAGCCTGAGAAGAGGGGACTGAGGGGAGAACTCATGGCTGGATACAACTTCCACATGAGGAGAAGTGGAGGGAC
>NW_008664237.1:104547-130690 GCF_000695815.1 Acanthisitta chloris | reverse complement strand
CCCCCAGAGGTGTTTGGGCACTGAACAGCTCCCAGGGCAGTGGGCACAGCCCCAAGGCTGACAGAGCTCCAGGAGTGTTTGGCCAATGCTCTCAGGCACAGGGTGGAGTGTTGGGGTGTCTGTGCAGGGACAGGAGTTGGATCAATGATCCTTGTGGGTCCCTTCCCACTCTGAATATTCCATGATTCAAGCTGAGACTGGATGTGGCACTTAGTGCCATGATCTAGTAACCACAGTAGGGTTGGATGATTTTGAGGTCTCTTCCAGCCAGGTTGAGTCTATGATTCTATGATTCTGTGATGTCTAGCACAGCATCTCAGTGCCTGAAGGTGTAGAGGTGATCATCTGGCAAAGATCAGCTCCAGCCTAGCTAAGCAAAGGGTGAACAGCCAGCTAGAGCATCTAAAGCAAACTAGACCTCTGTGCTTTTATGTGCCCACAAAGATACTGGAATTCTGCACTGCTCCTTTAATTTTTATGGCATTTTGCTTATGTGTGTGGAGTGCATAAACTTGCAGTCTGTTCCTAACAACATCAGATCCCAGCATGGTCTGCTTTATATCTGTATATACCCAGAGACACACAATGTTTCTCCCAGCATGCAGAACGAATAAGTTCTGGAGTAATTTTTCATTGTTGCCTTTATGAGCTTTAAGGGAAAAAAATAAACCCTCAAAAAACTAGTAAATAATTGATTCTAATGCAATTGCTGTTTACTATGCTGCATGTTAGGCTTTAGGGGGGATCCTGGACACCTTCCCTAGATATCTCCACATATCTTCTCATTATAGCTATTTTTTTTCCAGGGAATCCATGTAGTCTTTGTGTGTGTCTAAGCACATGTGTGAGATCATGTGACGGCAAGAAATAGCATTGAGACATAGTTTCTTTCTTACCTGGGAGTTTGGAGAGATAGGAAGCTGAACATGATCAGCAGTGTGCTCAAGGGGCCAAGAGGGCCAATGGCATCCTGGCCTGGAGCAGGAACTCCCTGCATGTTCTGCTGCTCTTGTCCATTTAGATGTGGACCAAACTGTCTTTTCCTCCATGTCTGCAGCAGGGCTGTGCTGGGCTGACCTTGGCTGGACAACAGGACAGGTCAACAGACTTGTGTCCTCAGCAGGACAGGTGAGGGGAAGAAAATGAGATGGAAAAAACCTTGTGGGTCAACACAAAGCATAACATTGTGTTTCATTTAACAATGAAACACAAACATAAAGCAAAATAAGAGTTGTGCACAGAAGGAAAGGAAAACAGATTTATTCTCTACTTTGCAGCAGCAGGTGATGTTCAGCCACTTGTCAGGAAATAGGATTTGAGTATGTGTGGCAGTTCCACTGTGCTAATACCTCCTCCTCCTCCTTTCTTTTAGCTTTTATTTCTGACACCATATGGTCTAAAATATCCCTTTGGTCAGTTTGGGACAGCTGTCCTGGCTGTGTCCCTTCCCCAGATCTTGCCTACCCCCAGCCTTACTGGTGAGGTGAAAATCTTGGAGAGACAGCACTGGTGCTGTGGCCAAAACACTGGTGTGTTCCCAACACCTTTCCATCTGCCAGTGCACACTTTTAGCTTTTATTTCTGACACCATATGGTCTAAAATATCCCTTTGGTCAGTTTGGGACAGCTGTCCTGGCTGTGTCCCTTCCCCAGATCTTGCCTACCCCCAGCCTTACTGGTGAGGTGAAAATCTTGGAGAGACAGCACTGGTGCTGTGGCCAAAACACTGGTGTGTTCCCAACACCTTTCCATCTGCCAGTGCACACACAGCACTGTGAGTGCTGCTGTGGGGAAAATCCATCCCAGCCATCCCAGCCAGAAGCAGTACAGGCACAACGCAGTGGGATTCTCCCCTGAGCAGGAAACTCTTGCCATATAAATAAATCAGGCTAGATAAATGATTGCTTTGCCACTGGGCTCGTTTAGTGGCTGATGCTTCAATGAAACAACGCACAAATTCACACAGAGGCACATGGAAAATTGGGAGTTGGGAAGATCTTGCTAATTCCAGCTGCTGATTTGCATTGGGAAACACAGGCTAAAACCTGGGAAAGGAGCCTGGGTGTGACATCTCTGCAAGATCAGGTCTTAGGGAGGTGAGATTACAGCTAGGGGGAACAAAACAAGAGGGGAGCAGGGCTGTGGGTCGCTGCTGCTCTAGATTGGTGCTGCCCATGGCTCAGGCACGAGCTGTAAGATTTACCATTTCCAAGCAGCTCCGGATCTGTGTTTCCCCTAATGTGCCACTGCTGCTTCTCCTGACCTCTTCATGCTGCCTATTACCTCAGATCTGCTTCCCCTCCTTTCTGATTGAATTACTAAAGCACACACTGGAGTCTCTTGGCTCAACAAAATTTAATGACAGTGACAACAGAGGAGGATAATAAAGATAAATCAGCTGCTCCCAGGAAGGAAAGATGAAGTAAGAGCAGAGTGAGTTAGAAGGATACACCATGAAGTGACCCTGGCGAGTGCACGTTCCTCATCATCCCTTTCATCTCCATGGCTGCCTCTCTTCTGCTTTGGGGGCAGTTTGATAGGGAAGAGCAGACAGGACAAGGCGCTGGAGATTTCTGTGTTAGACATGGACTTTCTGGGGATTTAGGGCACATCATCACCTCTTCAACATCTCCTCCCTGAGGCTGTAGGTTGAGAACAGACCAGGAGAAGTCTTTCATTAAGCAGAGTGTAATGAACGTGTCAGCTCTGGGCTTTTCCTCTCATCTCCAGCCCTGGATACTAACATTAGGGAAGGGAAATGGTGTTTGTAAAGGAGCACCTTCTTTCTCAATGCCTAGAAATGCCTGGGTGCACAGAATTGTGTCAGTCCAGCCTTTGTGACAGCCTTTTCTCATGAAAGCCAGTGGAAGCAGGATTGTGTCTTTGCTTAGCAAGGAATCATGCCTGGCAGGAGGCTGTGAGAGGTTGGGGCTCAGGCCTAGCCTTGCCCACCAGGAGGTTGGATGAGGGATCGAGGGCTGCAGTGAGCAGCATTCAGCATGTGATGGGCACAGGGGGTACAGAAGGAGAGAAGACAGAGTCTCAAACTGGATCTGAGCTTCACACCTCATCCAGACCTCCCCAAAGGAGCTCCTGGGACTGCAGGAACTGTACCCACTTCCTTCTCCTCCCCACTAAGCATGAGCAGGGACAGAGCTTGCAGTGGCTGTGACTACTGAGATGTCTTTTCTGACATTCCCCATGTTTCCAGTTGCAGAGCATTTCCTTTTTTAATGACAATTCCTGAAAAAAACCACACCACTGTTCTAATTGCAACCTCATTCCTTGCCTCTCCCCTCCCACCAGGTCGTTAAATGTTTGCTGCACTGATCTAAGCAGCTGAGCATGAAACAGTGAGCTGTAGTTGAGACCTCCTGCAAGCTCAATAAACTTAATGGACATCCTCAAGAACTTTAACTGGGAAGATTTAGTTGCAGAAGAAGAAGGAAACAAACACCCAGAGCAGCTTTGTCTGCCTGTTGTCCCTCATTTTGCTAGAAACAGCTGCTCATGCTGGGATTAGCTCAGAGGTTTGTAGTGAGCAGAGTCTGACTCACAAGAACAAAACCAGGCGATCATTACATCTCAGTGCAGGCTCCAACTGCTTCAGGCTGCACAGGGAGAGAGAAAATTAACTGGAGTGGGAGCTCAATCTGTAGAAACACTGCACAACTTGTGTGTGTGACAGATGAGCAGGAGAAGGGAGAACCTCCTCTCTGCAGGGTGAGCAAGGCAGGGCTCGGATGGAGCTCCAGCCTGGGGGGTGGAGGAGATGTTGTCATACCCATTGCTTTGTGTTGTGCCTCCCCTAAATGGAGCCCATTTGTTCAGGATTCATGGGAGGCAAATGCTCAGAACAGGAGGGATGAAGTTAGTTGTTATACAGTCATCCTACTTGCTTGGAAATTCCACATCCCTCCAGACACTGAGAGTGAGGAACAAACTATAACAGTATGTTAAGGGGTTGGAATGGAATTTAGAGATCATCTAGGCCTAGCCCTCCCTTCCCTGGTCAGGGACACCTCCCACCAGACCAGGTTGCTCTAGGCTTTATCCAGCCTGGCCTTGAACACCTAGATCTCCCCATCTTATCAAGGGAGGTGGCAGAGTCTTCACCCTCACATGGATTTCCCTTTGAAGGATAATCTCTGAGTTAGGTTAGGGGCATTGGCTTCCACACCTTAGTGGAAGGTGTCCCTGCCCATGGTAGTGGGGCTGGAACAAGACAATCTTGTAGGTCCCTTCCAACCCAATCCATTCCATAACTCTATGCAAATGGGTGATAAAAGTGTTGGACTAATTATAAGGGCTGGTGGAGAAAATGGGCAGAAGAACAGCACCAGATCAGGACTCTCCATGCTCAGCTTATTATTGCCATAAATAAGACAGGAGCATCCCTACCCAACAGAACAATTTAGTATGGTATGGATTATCAGAGACATGGCAGCAAGAGAGCAGCTACTGCTTTAGCAACAACTTATTTTCTTTTATTAACTTCTTTTCTAACTGTGAGGAAAGCTCTGGAGGGGATGAGAGAGAAGCAGGAGGTTAAAAGGTTGCTTGGACAGTCTTTCACATTAAAGCTGTGCTTGGAATTCAGGGGCTCCTCTCTACCCATCCTTGTCAGAGAATGTCTTGTGGTTGGAAACAGCTCTGCAGACTGTTCTTATAAGCCCTGAGTAGCCCAGAGGGCTTCACCAGACAGACTCTCACCCCCAGTTTAATGCTGATGTGAACTCAGGGTCACCTTTCTCTGTGTTTCTGTCTTTCAGGCTAGGACTTCCTCCCCCCTTCAGCCCTGTAACATAATAAACAATGACCTGAAATGCTCAGTAAGCCCATTCCTCCATGGGTAAGTCATCATTGCCTGAACCAGAGCAGTCTGCACTTTGATCATCTCCTGATGGCTGCTCCCAAGTCCTTTTTTTGTTTCCTTAATTTGCTTTTGCACTACTCATATCACTTGGTATTGTCACAGCCCAAGGAGGAAACCACAGAGCACCGAAGACCATGAGAAATCCCCACTGACAACAGGACCTAGACCTGCTGCATCAGGGTTACCTTGCACCTTGGTCGCTGTAATTAATGCTCCTGAAGTGCAGGATACCATTCCACATTGGCCAAAGACCTGGAGCTGTGTTTTACTCCTCAGCCTGACCAGTTCTGCCTGGCAGGAGTGGCATTTCCACACTGGCACCATCTCTTTCTTCTCCAGCAGGGGAAACATGAAAGTTCATGTCTCCCCTGGATGAGGTCACAAAGTGTTATTTTGGGCACCTTCCAGAAGTAATTCCTTACTTGTCATCTTGCAGAGTGAGGACAATGTGAAGCTCTGGCACATGCTGTATTGATCCCTTGACTTGATTAGTTGGTGTATCGAATGCCCCTGCTTTCCTAATCTAATTAATGCAAGATAAATACTCCATGTTGGGGCCTGGAGTCACATTCTAAGAGCAATCAGGGAGTGGGACTGATTAAAACCAGAAGGTTTCAGGGATAATTTATGGACTCCTTGACACTGCTGGCAGGTTGGGGTATTTGGGAGGGCTCTGTGTGGTCTCTGGCTCCAAATTGCCTCCTTGGCGGGTTCCACATCCACATTCCTCCTCATCCCTCAGTGTGAGAGCTTGAGGTTTGAAGGCATCTGATCTCTGGGGTGAGACACAGCCCTGGGGGGGTCAGAACACGTGGTTTCACATCCCACCAGCAGTGGGACACTGTGCCAGAAAGACAGATGAGACCCTTCATCTGTGACCCTAAGAAAATCACCACATGTCATGGTTGGCTAAAACCAGCCCCAGACATGGGAGGGCTTTGCTCTTGGTTAGAAATCTGTAAGGAAATAGAAACCCATGACTGAGATGGAGCTTGATTCCAGTTTGTCCCTGTTTCTAGTGCAGATCTTCATGTTTCAAGGCCAGTGAAGCACTGGATCAATAAATACAACTGGAATAGGGAAGGTGATATAGTAATTCATGTCATGTGCATGAATTAATTAACTCATCCCCACCGTAAGGTAACACAGTGACTGTTGTGATGAAGAGGGAGAAGAGGCAGTGAGAGTTTTCATGCCCAACCAAGGGGAGTGTGTGCTGCAGATGTGAGTGAGGAGCTCCTGGGGCTGAGCTTGGTCACAGTCATCTCCTAAGGCAGATCCTTTTCAGGCGCTGGAATATTGCCCAGGGAGATGGTGGAGTCACCAGCCCTGGAGGTGTGTGAGAGGTGTCTGGATGTGACATTGGAGGATCTGGTTTAGGAGTTCCAGCAGTGACAGGTTAATGGTTGGACTTGATGATCTTAGAGGTCTTCTCCAACCTTGATGGTTCTATCTTGTATGGGAGGAAGCCTGGCTGGGTGGATTGTCATACAGGATTCATCTTCACCCTGCTTTGAGTTGTTTATCAGTGAAGGCTCTTAGAACACCTTGCCTATATGATGAACATCTGAGTATGGGATCACCTCCTGCATCTCCCCTCTGAGCCTGGGAACATGCTGCAACCGAGGGCAGACAGGCTGTGGATGAGAAATGAGGAGTGGAAGGTTGGCAATGCAGTGCAGTGTGTGGAGAAACTGCTTTTGAACATCTCTGGGGTCCAGCAAAGTGTGGGATGAGAGTTTTCTGTGAGATGAGGAAAGTGCAGTGGGCAGTGAGGGTTGGGCCAAGGTCTGACTGCCTTGATTGCAATTACCCTGTGGCTGGAATGGCGTGAAAATTTTCCCAGGGAATAGGGAGCACAGGCACAGGGTCACAGCTAGGAATGGCAGGGCCATCTATTCCAATTTCTTTCTTTTGCATATATGTTTTCCCAGGCGAGAGCACAGCACAGAGAGCCAGGGGAAGGCAAGGGCAAGTTCAGCAGCCAGATGTAATTGCATTTTCCTCCACAATTGCCTCCAGGCCTGAACCAAGGCCCTTCTGTGCCTGCTTCTCTCCTCACAATGCATCATAGAGAATTGGTGTAAAATCCAGTTAAAAGGCCACTCTTGGGTCTCAGCTGCTGCAGCATAAACTGCAGATGAATTTCTCCTCTCCTGTATACGCCTGACAGGTTTTGTCATCCAGCCCCATCTGGCTGGGCTGGATTTCTTCTCTCAGCTTGGTCATGGGTCTCTCATCACAGCCCTCTTAGCTGCTTGGGAGCTCTTCCTGAGCAAGGCTACACTTCAGGCTCTGTGTTTTACAGCAGTGTCATTACAGGGAGATTTCTCTTGCTACACGTGTACAAAGGGAGCCTGAGATTGATGGGGTGTTGGAGTGGGTAATCACAAATCCAGCTGCCCCAAGGTAGCTGAGAACAGGTGCAGGGCAGGGGGGAAAAGGGTAGTGGGGCCTAAGGGAGCTTTGGAGGGTACATTTATCACACTGGTGGCAGAGAGATGCAATTTCTGTGGATGGAGCATAAATCCTGTTGGAGTTGCACGAGGCTCCACGTGGGCAGTGAGCACCTGGGGCTGCTGTGGTGCTGTGCTCATCCTGCCTCTCCCCACTGCCTTTCTTGCTCTGCCTCTTCCCTTTCATCTCCTGCTAACCCTCTGCCCCTCTCCCAGGCCTGTGCAGGAGGTAAAGGTGAGCAGGAAAGGCATTTCCCTGTGCTCTGCTCACTGTGAGGCATCTCTACGGAGTGACTGAAGCCACTGAAAAAACCTCTGCTTTCTCCTCACCCGGAGAAGTGCATGTCCCTCTATATTAGTTTTCCCTCTAATGATGGAAAGGCTTGTCTGCTTTTTCATAATCCTGAAAAAAACCTCTTTTCCTTTTAATCTTTTGCTTTGGAGCATAGAACAGAGGACTAGAGCATCTCCCCTGAAAGGACAGGCTGAGAGAGTTGGGGCTGCTCAGCCTGGAGAAGAGAAGGTTGTGTGGAGAGCTCAGAGCAACCTGCCAGGAGCTGAAGGGGCTCCAGGGAAGCTGCAGAGGGACTCTTGGGTAGGAGCTGCAGGGACAGGACAAGGAGCAATGGGGAGAAATGGAAAGAGGGAAATTGAGATGAGATCTTAGGCAGTCATTTTCCCTGTGAGGGTGGTGAGACACTGTCCCAGGTTGCCCAGGGAGGCTGTGGCTGCCCCAACCCTGGCAGTGTTTCATTCCAGGTCGGATGAGCCTTGAGCAACCTGCTCTGGTGGGAGGTGTCCCTGCCCAGGGCAGGGGGTTAGGACTATATCATCTCTGAGCTCCTTTCCAACCCCTAAAATTCTAGGATTCTCCATGATTTTGTCACTGTAGTGACTCTTCCCTGGATTTCATCCCTTGTGCACCTCAGTTTCCACCTCCAGTTTCCAACTTCAGATTTGCTCTCTGGCAGACACACACACACACACACATGGAAGGGTCCTAAGAACTTGGAATAAGCCTTGGAAATGAAAAAATAAGCAGGGCCACTCCTCCCTTCCTCACACATACTACGTGTTGCTTCAGCAGACGTGGAATAAATCGCCGAGCGATGAGGTAATAAATCTTTCATGAGATTAGGCCCATTTGAACCTCAGCAACTGTGTGGGGAATGTATAAATTTCACATGCAGATACAGAGTGGGAAAAAAAAAGAGAATCTTTAGATTAGTTATTAACTTTGGAAACACTTGATGAGTTTTGATTCATTAAGTGTTTCACAGTCTTGTTAATTTAATAAGCACCGATGAGGCTGTAATGTAAGACAACAATCAGTAATTTGGAGGGGGGAAATAATAAAGTAGTCATTACCCAGCAGAATGTTTAATCAAAGGATGTGGAAACTTACAGTTTCCCATTAATTTGAAAAGGTTGGAGATTTAAAATGAATATTAGCTCTGACACAGGGAAGATTTCTCTGCAAGCAGTTATAGAATTGCTGAGAACAGAATTAAAATGCCTCTAAATGTAATGGCTTTGCCTCTTTAAGTGCATCCTCAGGCTCCATAGGTAGCATAGAAGTAGAGCTGAATCCGTTGTGGTCCTTCAGATCCTTGAGGATAACTCAGCCATGGAATTCTGGCAGCAAATTGCAGACTTTGGAGTTCTTCTGGTGTCCTGTGCTTGGGTGGAAAAAGCTCCCAGGAAACTGAGTTATACCAGAGACCTCAACTAACCTTTGTCTACTAGGGAAACATCTCTTAGAATCACCAAGGCTGGAGGAGACCTCAAGATCAGAGTCCAGCCATTAACCTGTCGCTGCTGTAACCCCAGACCTCTGCATCATATCTTCCAGTGCCTCATCCAGATGGCTCTTAAATACTTCCAGGGATGGTGACTCCACCACCTCCCTGGGCAAACCTATTCCAGTTCCCAGAGCAGCTGTGGCTGCCCTATCCCTGGAGGTGTTCCAGACCAGGTTGGATGGGGCTACTGGAAGGTGTTCCTGCCCATGGGGCTGGAACTAGATGGTCTTGAAGATCCATTCCAACCCATTCTTGACGCTTCTGTGATGATGATCTTATCTCACTTGTTACCTGAGACTCCATTGATAGCTGATGGGAGACATGGTTATTTTTATGCTGTGATCCATCTCAACCCCTTCAGTGTCTGTACCAGGATTCCACTAATCCTTCCCCAGAAGCTCCCCTGTCTCTGTGCTGTCCAAGGAGGGAGCACGGACACCTTGCTTACATGTAGCCATCAGCATTTCACACACTGATTTTTGATCCACAACTGCAAGTCCATGTTTGTGTCTGTGATTGTATGTTTGCAGCATGGAGAATTCCAGCTGGGCATTGCTGCTGAGTGTCAACTCCAAGAAAACAAAGCATAGGTGGTTCTGAAGCAAGGGCAGGTGGTGTGTTCTTAGAGCTGTTGAGGCTTCACATTTTTCTGGTCAAGCCCCATAATTCTATGACTGATGGTTTTCCCATTTCTCCTTATCCTGACAGGGCCCATTCTCCCCATGACTCTTCATTTGGTGTGGTTTTATGAAGGACAGGGTGACACTGTCCAGCTAAGCAGAGTGGGACTGATGCTCTGACAAGCAACAGGAACAGATAAATGTGATTTAATTTGTCCTCTGTCTGGACTCAACTTAGGTAACCAGGACAAACCTGTCCAGACACAGTTTGTCACTCTTTAAGTGTCTGTCCAGGCTTTGTCCTCTTCAAGGACAGTGAGGGCAGTGAGCAGTTGCCTGCAGAGTTGCTGGGAAATCCAGGCTGTGATTCAGCTATGAGAGCACCATTAGCAGCTGCAGAGGTGGAGTCATGAGATGGGTTTCAGGCCTATGTGGGCTCAGCCTTTGCTTTGCTGCTGCTGCATGTGTCCCGTGGGATTCCCCAGCCTGGAAAAGAGCTGACTTTGGGAAATCAAGAGCAGAAACCCTGTCCAGTTTGCAATACTCTCTCACTCTGCTTCCAGCATGCAAATCATCTGCTCTAGGCTTTGGGTGAAAAGGGATTTTTCCCTCTGCAGAAACTCAATGTATTTCTGCTCTCCCTGGGTAGGAGTGAAGGTCTTCATTGTCCTCTGGAAAGAGAAAACCCTGGACAAAATAAAATTGGACTCAGTGGATCAGTTTGGAAGGGAAGAGTATATGTTTTTGTGGGTTTCAACCACTTTGGGGAACAGACACCATCTAACACATTTCCCTGCGTCTTGGATGCATATTTTGTCTGCAAAATATTTGTTCAGGAGATACTGGATTTCCCCTCTCTAATACATTTATAGCTATTCATTTCTTTCCCTTCCTTACAAGAGACCAAAGCTAAGTTCTACTTTTTCCTTAAATATCACTCAAACCATGCTCATTGTTTGTTTTAATGTCATTTGGTAAGGAGAGGGAAAAAAACCAACCCAGGAGTATCTGAATTTCAGTTTGACCTTAGTTCATAGAGTCATATGATAGGCAAGAACTTCATGATGTCTTCAAGATTTGAGGACTAGAGGGAATGGTCATAAGCTGAGACAAGGGAGATTCAGATTAGATGTTAGGAAGAATTTCTTCCCTGTGAGGGTGTTGAGGCACTGGGATATTGCCCAGGGAGGTGCTGGAGTCACCATCCCTGGAGGTGTTTCAGAGGTGTCTGATGTGGCACTGGAGGATCTGGTTTAGGGTTTAGAGGTTCCAGCAGTGGCAGGTTAAGGGTGAGACTGGCTGATCTTATAGGTCTCCTCCAACCTTGATGATTCTCTGATTCTGTTCTGTGATTCTCTTCTGAGGACTGGGAGACATAACAAGGGAAAATTTGTTTACTCTAAGCTTTTTCTCCTACTCCTGCACAGCTGCAACCTTCTCCCAGTCCTGGGCTTCATTTCCTGTGCTCACTGAACACTTTTCCTCTGTATTTTTGATGTAGTTTTCATTGGTTGCCCCCTTGGATTGGCAGCTCAGACTCTGAAATGGTCCATGTTCGGCCCAATAAAGATCTCAGGAAGATAGATTTTTAATGGTTATTTTTATTATGTACTTTCATGGCACCAGGAGATGAATAATGATAAGGAAGAAAGAGCACCTAATATTTGTAAGATTATTGCAAACTACCATGTGTCCCCAGGTGGTTTTATTCAGTAAAGAGACATATTTTGGGGTGAACAGTAGTTTCCTAATATATCTATGAGGATGGATAGAGTATTTGTATGTTCTACTGGTTTTCACACACAAAAAAAGATGTTCCAACCAGAAACAACTGTCTGATTTTTCCAGTGTTCCCTTGATGTAGCAATGCACTTTGTTCTTCCTGTGGCAACTCTTCATTTCATACAGTGCTCAGGTAAACTGGAGGGCAGAAAGTGTTCAGTGCTGACCTGCAGCATCACACACATTGCTCAGGTCCTGCCACATTCATAGAATCATAGAATTTAGGGGTTGGAATGGAGCTTAGAGATGATCCAGCCCCAACCCCTGCCCTGGGTAGGGACACCTCCCACCAGAGCAGGTTGCTCAAGGCTCATCCAACCTGCAATGAACCAGCCACAGCCTCCCTGGGCAGCCTGGGCCAGTGTCTCACCACCCTTAGAGTAAAAATTATTTTCAAATATCTAACCCAAACTTCCCCTCCTTCAGTTTGAACAGGAGAGGGCTGGAAGCACTGGGTGATAGATCAGGCTGTCTTGCAGCTTGGCTAGAGTAAAGATGCTCTGAGCTCAGAACACTGAGGGATTCATCCAGCACACCAACAACTATCAGCCACAGGCAAGAGCTGTGATCACCCACCCTGTCCCTACCACCTCCCCAGGAGTGGTGCCAGCCCGTTTTTGGCAGTCTGAGTGCAGGATCAGTGCTGCATTCATCTCACACACACAGACTAAGCTCTCTGGAGATGGGGAACAAGGACATTCCTGGTGCTCTGTGCTTGGCCATGCCATGGGGTGTGGGATGCTGTGCCCAGTCAGTGAGGAGCAGCAGCACTGCTGATGGGGAGGTTGTTCCTGGGAGTATTTGCAAAGCAGAGCCTGGCCCAGAATTAACTCCATCTGCCTCAGGAGCAGGAATTGTGCTGCATGTGTCACATAGTGCCAGAGATTTCACACTGAGCCGAGCAGTCCTGGTTCACTTTCCAACAAACTCCACAAGCCATTGCAGGACAGCTGTCCCAGTCTGCTGTGTGCTGGACAGACACACAGGCCTGTCCAGGCTGGCAGAAGGTTTTCCTGAGCAAACCCTGCAGGAATTTCTCATCCCACTGTAGTCCCAAACCATATTTGACATACCAACTGTGATACCTTCAAGGGGCAGTAAACAATCCAGGCTGCTGCTCTTCAGTGCTGCCAGACCCTGGGTGTTTCTGCAAGCAGCAGAGAAATGTAGGAATTCTCTTCAAATTTTCTACACGTTTCATGACTGTTTGTCTCCATTCACCATACAGGGAGCCAAAGCCTGGTATTCCTGGGTGAGAGCTCTCTGGGTGGGTCACCATCTCACTGAGCTGGATTTTAGGTGTCTAACTGTGGCTCAGATAGAGAAGGTTACCCAGATAGACACAGATAGAGAGGAGCAAGAAATGGGTTGGAGATGGGAGTTGGACCTACACAGTCTGAGTTCTTGTGGAAATTCTTGTAGTCTGGGCTAAAAAAAGGTCATTTCTAATAGTAGAGCACTGATCTTTCAGTCACTTTGGGAAGGCACTCAGGAGGTGAGGGATGAGATGGAAGTGAACCATCCAACATCACCTGGGTAGGGTGACCATCTGCTCTGATCACATTCACAGCTGTGTCTCTTGTTGAAAGGGAACCCATCACTGAATTTCATTTTTAGTACTTTTATTACTCATTGCTTTCTTGAAATTTTGCTACTTTTCTTTTATGCATATTCACAACTTCCTCTTTTACCCATCTCTTCCTTTTCCCTGTGCTCTTCCCTCCCACCATTGCTCACAAGATGTTTTGGAAGGAGTAAGACAGCAGCTGAAGGTTCTCTGTGTCTCAGGCATGGAGAGCTTTCAGCCTGCTGCCCCTGCCATCCCCATCTTGGAGATCAGATGCAGGATGGATCTTCTTTCCTCTGACTTGTTTGACAAACTCAGTGTGCAGCTGCATAAACTCTTTTCCCTGCAGGCAGCGTGAATGTCATGTTGTGTTTCTGCTGGTGACATGGGCAAGTTTCAGTGGAGGATTTATTTCTTACCAGGCAGCATTTCAGGGGACTTTCTCCTGTCAAGTACCTCTGGATCCTCCCATGTTGGACACCTCATAGGGTCTGGAGCACACTGCACACACGTGTGGCACAGAGTGTGGTACACGGCACTATCTGTAATGTGCATTTCAACGTTGTTATTAGTGTACTGGGCACTGCTGAGGTCACACCTTAGTCCTGTGTCCAGTTCTGGCCCTCACTGCAAGGACAGTGAGGAGCTGGAGAGTGTCCAGAGAAGGCAATGGGGCTGGGGAAGGGGCTAGAGCACAAGTGCTATAAAGAGAAGCTGAAGGAACTGGGGATGTTCAGCCTGGAGAAGAGGAGGCTCAGGGTGACCTTATCACCCTCTGCAACTCCCTGACAGGAGGTTGGAGCCAGGTGGAGTCAGGCTCTGCTCCCAGGGAATAAATGACAGGACGAAAGGACATAGTCTCAAGCTGCACCAGGGAAGGTTTAGGTTGGACATGAGGAAGAATTTCTTCCCAGAAAGGGTGATCAGACACTGGAATGTGCTGCCCAGGGAGGTGGTGGAGTCACCATCCCTGGAGGGGTTTAAGGACAGACTGGACATGGAACTCAGTGCCATGGTCTGGTGGACATGGTGGTATTAGGTCATGGGTTGGACTCGATCTCAGAGATCTTTTCCAACCTGATTGATCTGGGATTCTGTGACTCTGTCACCCTGTGCACCTCCTTTCTGCCTCTCATGACCAGCAGGTGAACACCTGCACTCAGGGATGCACCACATCCACCTTCCAACAAACACATCCACGCTCAGGCAGCAGAGCAGAAACAGGACTCACCACAAATACTCCTTGTGTTTGTACACACATGATCCTCCATGTGCTTCATGGCGTGATGGCAGAGACACATCACACCCCAAACACGTGTCTCACGCACTCGTCCCGTGAGTACATCCTCACAGCTCAATCCAGACCATATTCTCCCAGCAGGCACAGGAACAGATGCCCAGTACATATGGATCCCTAGCACAAGCACAACACACGTACAGGATGGGCACGTTAAGGCTGGGCATAAGGGAAGTGTTGGCTCTTTTCCTCCCTCTCTGCAGAGGAATTGCCTTCTCCACGCTGACGTGGTTCTCCTCCCTTAGCCTCCTGGGCAAGGCCATGCAGTGCAGATGTCAGCTCATGTTGTCTGACATCTTCCTTGCTTCTTCTTAAGTGACTGCCCCCAAAACTTGTTTGTCTTGGGGGTGTTTTGATGCGGAACTGGAGATTCAAAGCCTGAAGGGGAACACAGAAAAACAAACCATAGGGGAAATGGTGAGTCATGCATTAAAATGTGCTGCAGATCGGGGGTTTCATTTTAATCCTATGGGACAATGTGCATATGCCAGTGCTTCCAGTATGGCCAGAAATGCCTGACTTGTCCAAAGAATCATGTTGCTTTGTCTCTTCTGATACTCTTCTGATCCTTTAAGCATAAGAGGATTGGTTTCCTCTGGTGATGCCCAAGATACATCTGAAAATAGTGGAATCACATGCTGTAGTGGGGAACTTGGGCTCCCAGTTCCTTCTCTCCATTGACTGCACAGGGAATCAGTGTCAAGCAGCTCTGGCTAAGAGTTGACTTGATTCTTCCATCATCCCCCTGGACTCAGCACTGGGGAGGTCATAGATCAGTACTGTGTTCAGTTTTGGGCACCATGTTGCAATAGGACAACCCAATGACAGTTGAGGTTTGAGATTCTGTGCATAGAACAACAGAGTTTTCCTTTGCTTTTTCTGGTTGATGATGTTTTTGCTAACCTGAATACATGGAAATGAAAGGAAAGCAATGCAAGCAAAGCTTTTCCTAGGGTGGGGGCTGCAAAATTCCTGCAAACAGCATTTGCAAATGTGCTCCTTCAGTCTTCCTATCTTGTCACCAACACCTAGAGCTTATCAGCAGTTTGGAGTTAGCTGCCTCAGGGAATAAACACAGGGATAGAGCTAAACCAGGGATCTATATATAACTCCAAGGAAGGAACACATGAGCTGTGGCTTGTCAGGTATTTTCTCTAATGAAGGTTGATCTGTGATAAATTAGCACCAGGGAGATCTGCAGACCAGATGCTCTGGTACACAGTGCAGGGTGGGGAGTTTAACCCTATGGTCCACCCAATATCAGCTCTGTGTGTCCCTCTGTGGCACTGACACACCAGGTGAAGTTCTCTGCAGCCTCTCTCCACTGTGCGTCTGTAGTTTTCGAAGCCAAGGTCCTGACCACTCTTAACTAAATGGTTTGCTGACCACTTTTCCACATCTGATCTCCTCTCTGGCTTTGTGGTCAGTTTAGGTTCAGGTCAAATCAATTGTATTGGAAGTTGATTCCCACAAGCAAGATCTGATTTGATTCTCCTAGAGATCATTAAGGGATAGTTTCTTTGTGGGGGAAGGGCTGTTTAATAATCAGTGAGCTCTGCAGATCAGCAAGAGGTAGAAGACAGTTACAAAACTCTTTCTCCCTGGGGAGAAGGAAGTTTTCCATTCTGCTCAGAACAGAAAAAATACATCACAAAATCAAACCCACAAAAACCTTCTGTCAGTGAAACAGGCATGGCCCAATTTCCCACCGTGCTGAATGATCTTGGTGGAAATGCAAGAAATCAGGTCAATAGGTAATTTGCATCCTTGGACCTCAGTGCCTGTGACCCCCACATTGACTCCTGCTCTTCAGGCCTTGCTGTTACTGTCTGGAATTGTTTACCCTCTCCTGATGCTCATCTCTCTCTGCTGTGTCCCTTCTTCCTTTCCTCATCTATTCCTGGATCTGATATCTACAGGTTACCTGTGTCCCTGCCTGTGGCAGAGGTTGGAACTAGGTGATCTTTCATGCCCCTTCCAACCCAAACCATTCTATGATCACCCATATATGACTCAGTACAGACAATCAGCTAATCTTAAC
Organism: Acanthisitta chloris; assembly: GCF_000695815.1. Classification (NCBI taxonomy): domain Eukaryota; kingdom Metazoa; phylum Chordata; class Aves; order Passeriformes; family Acanthisittidae; genus Acanthisitta; species Acanthisitta chloris. The sequence goes on along the minus strand of NW_008664237.1, from coordinate 114,249 downwards.
CATCTGGAGTTCTGGGATAGGATCAGCTACATGGAAAGGGATCCAGGACAAGCTGTTTTCCAGATATTTTTCCCAAATAGCATATCACAAGAGCCTATTCCTCCTTTCCAACTGCTTTTGAGCAATTCCTTTCATGTGTGTACTCATTTCCCTGAGTTAATTTCAGTGATGAATACCTGATGTGCAGCTAACAGGGAATTGGTTAATCATGTAAATAACTCATTAATGCCTAGGACTCTTGGAATTCTTGCTGAGTTTGCCTTTGTGTTGAGACAGACCAATTCATGCACTAACAGGACCTCAGAGCAACCTGCCAGGAGCTGAAGGGGCTCCAGGGAAGCTGCAGAGGGACTCTTGGGTAGGAACTGCAGGGACAGGACAAGGAGTGATGGGTTCAAACTGAAGGAGGAGAAGTTTAGGTTATATATTAGAAAAAATTTTTTTAGTCTAAGGGTGGTGAGACACTGTCCCAGGTTGCCCAGGGAGGCTGTGGCTGCCCCAACCCTGGCAGTGTTTCATTCCAGGTTGGATGAGCCTTGAGCAACCTGCTCTGGTGGGAGGTGTCCCTGCCCAGGGCAGGGGTTGGGACTAGATGTTCTCTGAGCTCCTTTCCAACCCCTAAATTCTATGATTCGATGACTCTCTGCTTCCTTAGGAGCCTTCACTTGGTGCACCTGTATTTGTCTTCCAGGCTGTGTTATTTACCAAGCAGACATGGATCAGGTGGACAGTGAGTTAAGGTCTAGGTATCATACTGAACAAATCCATATCAATTAATTAGAAGGCGGCCCTGGACTTGCTTTGGCAAGCAGTTCTGCCTCACTTAGCTGAATCTGGACTGAAATCACTGCCAGCTTGTTTGTGCAGAGTGGTGTGAAGATCTGGGCATCATTTGCCCTCTTTGGAAAATTACATTTGTTCATATTTGCTCTGCTTTTCCATGAGTCCTCCAAAGGTTTCTTTGGGAATATGAGCTATGTCCAGCTGAACATGCTGAATAGCTAAGGTTATCCCATGCAGCTGTGGTTGTGTTTACTCACTGTCCTGTGCCACTGACCCTCCTGTCACCACCTAGTCCATGGAAATTGTGGTTATTTTCCATTCAGAGGCAACTGGGAGAGTGTTCTGGAGGATATTCAGCCACAAAACATGCAGGCTCCTGTGTTATGTTGCCTGCCTACAGTCTCCAGTCTCCATCTGCTGCACAGCCTCCCATTATGCAAATGAAGGGAGCTTGCTTCAAGTTTATTTCTTAATCTAATAAAGGTAATTTAATAAATCTTAATGCAATACATTTCTAGTGAATGAAAAGAGAGCTGACTGCATAAAACAGCATCAGCTGTCAGACACTGCTTGTTCACCAGGGTCTCAGACTGCTGCAGGGATTGTTTTTGTTCAGGAGGCTTTGCCAAATCAGATCTGGAGCACAGCTATGCCTGTGTCTTGCTTTTGATCATGGCCAGAAGTCAAAATTAACTGACCTGGCACTGAAATGGGCCCAGGAGAAGGAGGAGACAGCCCCAGTGAGAGGGAGTTATGTGCAATGTGACGCTGGATGTGGTTTTCTGGTTGGGACTGTGGTGTCACATCTTGTTGATCTCCTCTCTGTCCCTACACACCAGATTTAATTTCATAGAATCATAGAATGAGCAGGGCTGGAAAAGACCTCAAAGATCATCAAGTCCAACCCTACTGTGGTTACTAGACCCCTGGCAGAGCTTGAGTCTGTGTCCTCTTGTCCTGCTGCTGGTTGCCTGGGAGAAGAGACCAACCCCCACCTGACTCCAACCTCCTGTCAGGGAGTTGCAGAGGGTGATAAGGTCTCCCCTGAGCCTCCTCTTCTCCAGGCTGAACACCCCCAGCTCCCTCAGCCTCTCCTCATGGCACTTGTGCTCCAGTCCCTTCCCCAGGACTGGTGTTTATCTCCAGAGGATGATCAGGAGTTCAGGGATTGTGACATCTTGCATCCAGGAGTTTGAAGGAGTGTGCAGATGAGACTTTGCTGATGCCTCTGTACATCATTGCTGTTTGGATACGATAACATAGTCCCCACATTGATAAGCAGAAAAATGTCTAAAAATGGTAAAACCCACTATACACAAGTAAAATTTCCCTGTCAAGTAACTAGGATATATCCTTCAGCCAAAGCAGGAAATCAGAATGGGAACTGAGCTATTGAAACCTTCACAAAATCCAAGAGGAAAGAAGCAATTAGCTGCACCCTCATTATTTGGCTGCCCTTCCCACAAGGATGACTACTGTGACCTGTCCACAGCAGCACTCCTGGTCACCTCACTCAGAAGGAAGTCAAAGAGTTTCTTTTTCCCATTTTTCTGTTTCTTTTTTTCCTTTTTCTTTCTTTTTTGGCATCATTATCGTCAAAAACCCAACCCAACCACCAACCACTCTGCCCTCCTAATGAATCTTGGGGTCAAATGTTCAGCCACTTGAAAGATCTGTGAAGGGAACACATGTATGTGCTGTGGAGGCAGTTGCTGGGTGATGAGTTACATATGCAAGAAACCAACATACATATGCAAAAGGAAAATGTAAAGGCACCAGCAAAGACATATTTTTGGTCACAGACACAATTGTACTTTTGTTTTTACATCATTCAAGATGGTTTTTTTCACAAATACATTCATCTTCCTCTTGATATCAACTTTTTATTTATAGGCAAAATGAACTGGCCTCATTTGGGGAAAACAATGAGGCCAAATTTATGTCAGTTCTTACTCTTTTTCTCTGGTTTTCCACTAAAAAAAAAGTCTGTGTCTCTGTGTAGATTTATCAAAGTGAAAAAGAAGCAAATAGAGGAAAAAAACCAAACCCTTGGATTTCTTTTCCTCCAGAATCATAGGATTGTTTAGGTTGGAAAAGAGCTCCAAGATCATTGAGTTGAATTGTTAACCCATGACTAAATTATGACCCCAAGTGCCACATCTACACAGCTTTTAAATCCCTGCAGGGATGGTGACTCCACCACTGCCCTGGGCAGCTGTGCCAGGGCTGGACAACACTTTCCATGAAGAAATTTTTCCTAATATCCAATGTAAACCTCTCGTGGAACAACTTGAGGTGTTTCCCCTTGTTCCCTGGGAGCAGAGCCTGACCCCACCTGGCTGCACCTCCTGGCAGGAGTTGGGGAGAGCAGAAGGTTCCCCTGAGCCTCCTTTTCTCCAGGCTGAGCCCCCACAGCTCCCTCAGCCTCTCCTGCTGCTCCAGCCCCTTCCCAGCTCCATGCTCTACCCTGCACACCTCCAGCTCCTCTGTGTCTCTGCTGTCCTGAGGGCCCAGAGCTACCCCAGGCCTGGAGGTGCTCAGCAGGTCCAGCACAGGGACAGTCCCTGCCCTGGGGCTGGGACAACCAGGGCCCATTGGCATTTGTTGGGGTGAAGGATGAGCATTCAAAGCTACTAAGGGAAATGACTTCCCATCCCACCTGTCCACCCAGGTGAGCACCTGCTGTTCCTTTCCTCCAGCACAGAGCCAAAGCCCCATTTTTCTGCCTGCTGTTCCCTCACTTGGTTTTAGGGTTATTAGAAAGATAAAAGAGAAAATTGCTCTCACTCCTGAGTTTGAGTGTGTGGGAGGAGTGTTGAAGAACTCCCATTTCTGGTCCAAAGCTCTTTTTAACAATCTAGCAAAGCCTTTGCCTATTTCCTGCAGGTGCCTACACTAAAACTTCCATGCTAAGCATGGGGATGAAGTGCCCAGCTAATATTAGCATCTTGGAAGGGCACTGAGCACAGAAATCCACTCTGCTCCTCTGGAAACCAGAGCATGGCAGTAGGAACCATCTGTGAAAGAGCAATGTTGTCCTCCCTTGCAATCACTCAATGCTGCAAGTGCTCAGAAAAATCCTCCTTGTGTATCAGGCTAAAGTGCTGTGAGAGGACACGTGGGGCTGTGGGTGGGTGGAAAGCACACAGACTTCCAACAGCTGGCAGTCCTGCTGCCACCCACCACAGGAAAGGGCAGGAGAGTTGTGTTTGGAAAAAACACGAGTCCCACCAGAGATTGCATCACACCAAGAAGGTGCCTTGGTCCTGTGGTCCAGCTTGTCTCCAGTGGGATGTTATAGACACAGGGTTGGGTTTTCTCTGTCCTTCTACATCCTGATTCGCTCAGGGAATGTATGTTCCTCCTCTAAATGGAGACTCCTTGTGTCTTACAGCAGCAGAGAAGTTGGCCTTCACAGAATCCTTGAATTCTGTTCTGTGAATCATTTAGGTTGGAAAAGCCCTTTAAGTTCATCAAGTCTGACCTTTGACCACTCACCACGTTGTCCACTTGACCACAGCACTCAGTGCCACATCCAGTCAGTTCTCAAACACCTCCAGAGATGGTGACTCCACCACCTTCCTGGGCAGCACATTCCAATGTTTAACAACTCTTTCCAGGAAGAAATTACTTCTGAGGTTATCATTTAGGTTGGAAAAGCCCTTTAAGTTCATCAAGTCTGACCTTTGACCACTCACCACGTTGTCCACTTGACCACAGCACTCAGTGCCACATCCAGTCAGTTCTCAAACACCTCCAGAGATGGTGACTCCACCACCTTCCTGGGCAGCACATTCCAATGTTTAACAACTCTTTCCAGGAAGAAATTACTTCTGAGGTTACAAGGGAAAAAAATAAGAGATGTAAATTCTGGAAACTGCATCCACCAAGGGATCAGCTATGTCATAGATGCAGAGAATAGGGGAAGGCATAGCATGACTTGATGGACTGTGAGGGAGAAGTTGTCACCTCTAATAACTCCTGGGGGTTTAGCACTAGAAGAAACAGCCAGAGATCCAGCAAGGAGCTGTTATCACCTCTGGTGGGAAGGTCTGGCTAGCCCATTGCTGACCCTGTTTGTCTGGCAGCATCACCTGGGTGCTCATGATGTAGCAGGGAGATAAAAGAAATAGCTTTGCAAGAAGTATCTCTGTTGACTTTGCCAAGGAAGCTCTTTTTCCTCACTGGCAATGGACAGTGCTCTGTTTTCTCCATCTGAGTCTGACTTTGGCTGCCTCCCTCTGGTCTGGATGCAGTTCCTGTGTCCAGGATGGAGGAGGGTGGATGGAGGAGGTCTCTGAGCTGAATCCTTTTCTCACTCACCTCTGTCCTTTTGGAATTGCTCTATAGGTTTTTCCTGGGTCTTTCCCCTGATGGACAGTTCAAGGTGGGGGTTACCATTCACTCCAAAGGCTGCTCACTGGTTCCCTGCCTGATGTGTCAGCCACAGGGGAATGAGAGTCAGGGAGAATGGCTTTGATGTCTAAGACTATATGTGTCTTTTCCCACGTGCTTTGGGACATTATTTCACCAAAGACAGTATTTTACCTCTGCCTCATGCTTGGCCTTGGCAAGTCTTCATCTAATTTTTGCAAGGGAAGATGCAGAAAGTCCCTAGCACAAGCCCTTGGCAGTTCTACATCAGAAAAAGAGACAAACCCCAGGCTTTTATTTGCATTAGGCTTTTCTCAGGAGAGACAAATCTAGCTGAGTCCCCAGGGTTTGGCTCAGTGGTAATGTAGAGTCCCAAGGGGCTCAGCTCCTTGTGCCAAGTGCTCAGGGAAAGGCTCTGGGGCTGACAGGAGCAGAGTGGAATGCTTGGTTCTATCTCAGGCAGTTCGTGTGATCATGGCTTTTTGCTGTGGACTGGATCTCTGAACATTTAAGCCTTTTCTTCCCTCTGATGTCAGTGGTAGCAACTATGTCCCTTTGTGGATGTGGAGATGAAGGTGCCTAAATGCCTGTCAGATTGGACTTGTTTTAGTTTTGGTGGCCTCTCCAAGAGTGCCTGAAGTTTGGCACTTGGCAGGGCTAGGATTCCTTCTGAAGAAAGGTTTATCCATCATGATACAGGAGCCAAGTGCTTTTTGGGCTATCCCCATATCTGTGCCCCACGGTCTGTTGGGGAGTGAGTCCTGACTCCAGTAAATGGCACTGGGCACAGTGGAGCTGCTTGGCTGTTAGGCAGTGCAAGATGCCAATATAGACCTGCCAATATAGCTTCTCCTCTGCTTTTGACTTGGTGAACTCCCTCTGCACAGTGTGGCATGGCTGGGGGAAGCAGAGAACAGGACTTACCTAGTTCAGCAGCAATTTTGATGGTCTGAAACCTAAACCATCCTATTTCTTGGCACGAGTGCTGTCTAGAGCAGAGGGATGTCTTGTGTCTGCCTTTGAGAGCTTGGAGATGCCTTCTCTACTCACTGTAGGAACCTGCTCAAGCCTTGTGTGACATGCCACCACCTTCTGGGTTGAAGACTCTTTCCTCTTCCAACTTTGGGCCTGTCTTGAAAAGAGTTGGAGCTCATGGCAAGGGTAGAAAGGAGAAACAGAGCACTGTGCTGTTACTGGGTCTCATTCCAACCCCAAACCATTGAGCTCTCTGAAGCAACACACATCCACCTAATAGCTCTTGTTGACAAGTCGCTGGGAAATCAGGTTTCAGCCAACACTGTTTGTTTCAAATTGACTCCAGTTTTATTCCTTTGCCTTTTATACCTTCTTGTAAATTCAGGCAAAGCATAATGATGTTGATGAATATTGTCCAGTGAACACAGGGAGGAACCTGATGGGAAAATGAGTCATTATCTCTCCCTCCCTCCCTCCAAGTCCAGGTGCAACCTTCTGCCCATGTCCCCCAGTGATTTATTGCTATGGCAGTCTGATTTTGGTAATTAAAATTGATTTGCAGCTTAAGCTTTGTAAATACACTGATCCAGAACAAACTTGGGTCATGTTCCTGGGGAGGGGAGAAGGGGGAATGAGGGAATGGGGATACCAGAAGGAATGATGTGCCTGACAGTCACAGTGCTGGAGGAGGAGAGGGGCAGGATGAGATGATGGGGTGTGAGCTGGAGTGGAGTCTGCAGGATATCCAGTCAAAGCCTTGCCCAGTGCCTGGGAACGTGCTTATCCCTGAGCCAGTTGCAGTTGTTGTTGGACAGCAGCAGAGCCACATTGAGCCTGGATTCCAGCATTATCAGCTCCAAGGGCAGCCAAGAAAAGCAGCTGGAGCTGGAGCAAAATGTTGCTTGCTACTGAGACATGGTGTGGAAAAGAAACAGAAGGAGCAACTGGCTCCTGGAGGGAGCTCTGGGGACTGTGATATGAGTGTGGTCACCAGGCCTTCTCCTCAGCCTGTGTTTGATGTCAGTCCACAGATCTTAGAGCAGGTCCAGAACAGGCCACAAAGACACCAGAGGGCTGGAGCATGTCTGTATGGAAACAGGCTGAGAGAGCTGGGGGAGTTCAGCCTGGAGGAGAGAAAACTCTTGGGACACCTCATTGCAGCCTTCCAGTACTGACAGGGAGCTTATAAAAACCAGGGAGAGTGACTTTTTACAAGATAGATAGTGATAGGACAAGGGGAAATGGTTTTAAACTAAAAGAGGAGAGATTTAGATCATGTTAGGAGGAAGTTCTTCCCTGTGAGGTGCTGAGGCACTGGCACAGATTGCCAGAGCAGTTGTGGCTGCCCCAACCCTGAGGGTGTTCCAGGCCAGGTTGGATGGGGTTGGAGCAGCCTGAGCTGGAGGGAAGTGTCCCTGCCCATGGCAGGGGGTGGGACTGGATGTGCTCACCCTGCACATGCAGAAGAAGTGCTCTGCTTTGAACATGCTCTGTGACAGCATGAGCCAGAGGGTAGAGCCTGGCCCTGGGGGATCTGTACTCCTTTTGACACTGATTTGGCTGAGATCAAGCACATTTTCCCTCCTCCTTGTGCTTCAGTTTCATCACTTGCTCCATGGAAGCAAAGTTTGGTTTTCCTTCTGCGAGCAGCAGAGATCAGACAGGCTGTGCAGCCTTTGAACTGTCCCTCTTTCTGCAGGAGGAACCATCTCCCTGGGCTCTTCTCCTCCTGGGGTGTAATCAGCTGAGCTCTGGTGGGAGATTTGCACGTTGCAAAGGGCTGGGAGCTCTCTGAAATCCGAGCTCTCCAAGCCTGAACCCCTCCACCTCCTTCTTCCCCAGGCCAAGCACTTAAATAACTCCCTTTTGAGGCTGAGAAGGAACATGGCAAACCAACCCACACACTGCCTGCTCTCTGCTTCTGAGCCCTTTTCCTAAGCCAGCCCACTTTTATAGCACCACTTCTTCCATTAGCTGCTAATCTCACTGTACAACTGCTCCAATTGCTTTTGGGAAATCTAAGTGCATAACATCTATTCCATTTCCCTTGCCTACCTTGGCAGTAATACTAGAGCTTCAAAGAACTCCCAACAAGTTAGTTAAGCAAAAGACCTCCTGCTGTAAATCCATGCTGGCTGTCTCCTCTAATCCAATTATGCTTTACAAGGTGCTCCCTCACTAAATCCTGAGAAATTGTTTCTGATATTTTTACCCACAATTTATGTTAAGCTCCTGGGTGGATAATTGCTTGTCTAATCGGGTGCTCCTCATGTCGAATAATGGTGTTAGGTTTGACAGGTGTTTTGCAGTTCTCCTGTGTCATCTGAGAACTACTCAAATGCCCAGTATTGTTATCTCCCCATTTTGCCACAGCTTTGTGTAAGGGCAATATCAGGATGGAAGGGGAAATCTGAATTCATTGACTTGCATTTCCTCAGTCACCACAGAAACATGAGAGGGCGAAAAGGTGGGAAACAGCAAAAAGTGGCAGAAACATGAGGGGTGAAAAGGCAGGAAAGTGAACGGAAAATGGTGGGAAACAGTGAAAAATGGCAAGAAACATGAGGGGATGAAAAAGGTATGGAAACAGTGCAACATGGGAAACATGAGGGGTGAAAAGGCAGGAAAGTGAACGGAAAATGGTGGGAAACAGTGAAAAATGGCAAGAAACATGAGGGGATGAAAAAGGTATGGAAACAGTGCAACATGGGAAACATGAGGGGTGAAAAGGCAGGAAAGTGAACGGAAAATGGTGGGAAACAGTGAAAAATGGCAAGAAACATGAGGGGATGAAAAAGGTATGGAAACAGTGCAACATGGGAAACATGAGGGGTGAAAAGGCAGGAAAGTGAACGGAAAATGGTGGGAAACAGTGAAAAATGGCAAGAAACATGAGGGGATGAAAAAGGTATGGAAACAGTGCAACATGGGAAACATGAGGGGTGAAAAGGCAGGAAAGTGAACGGAAAATGGTGGGAAACAGTGAAAAATGGCAAGAAACATGAGGGGATGAAAAAGGTATGGAAACAGTGCAACATGGGAAACATGAGGGGTGAAAAGGCAGGAAAGTGAACGGAAAATGGTGGGAAACAGTGAAAAATGGCAAGAAACATGAGGGGATGAAAAAGGTATGGAAACAGTGCAACATGGGAAACATGAGGGGTGAAAAGGCAGGAAAGTGAACGGAAAATGGTGGGAAACAGTGAAAAATGGCAAGAAACATGAGGGGATGAAAAAGGTATGGAAACGGGAAACCGCGAAAAAGGGCAGGAAACGTGAGGGGGCGAAAAGGCAGGAAAGTGAGTGGAAAATGTTGGGAAACGTGGTCGGAAAAAGGTGGGAAACAGTGGAAAATGGCAGGAAATGTGAGGGGGCAAAAAAGGTGGGGAAAGTGAGTGGAAAATGGTGGGAAACATGGTCAAAAAAAGACAGGAAACAGCGAAAAATGGCAGGAAAGGTGAGGGGACAAAAAGGATGGGAAAGTGAGTGGAAAATGTCGGGGAAATATAGTCGAAAAAAGACGGGAAACCGCGAAAAATGGCAGGAAACGGGAGGGGGGGAAAAGGCAGG